>NC_137131.1:1514501-1564501 GCF_949319135.1 Squalius cephalus | reverse complement strand
CTACATTTTTTAACCGAAACACGCTTGACCTTTCAGCGTGATTACGTAATGAGTGTTGCATCACAGCTTGTGCAAGACGAGCATTTGTGGTTTAAAGTATATAAATGTTTATTTTGTTATAAAATGGCGGATGGTTTGTCTAGATAAGACTCTTGTTCCTCGGCTGGATCGTGTCGAGACTTTGAAGCTGCACTGAAACTCACATCTGGACCTTCGACCCGTTGGACCCCATTGAAGACACTATATGGAGAAACATCCTGGAATGTTTTCCTCAAAAACCTTCATTTCTTTTCCACTGAAGACAGAAAGACATGAACATCTTGGATGACGAGGAGGAGAGTAAATTATCAGGAAATTTTAATTCTGAAGTGAACTAATCCTGTCACTTGCCAGATGTGATGCAGGGGAACTTTGTCATTAATGTTATTTATTTTATATATTTTTTGCAGGTTTTTAACCGATGCAGTGCCGCTCACTTCAAGACATCCTGTTATACAGTGTTTTTCCTTGCTTAAAATAAGGTATTTTACCAAATATCTTGTGTTGGAATTGCTTTGTTAATAACGTGATGTGATAAAATGTCAAAACTGCTATCTGTGTGTAAAAAAATAAATAATAAATTGGGACAGTGAGAAATAAACAATCGCTACTACAATTTAAAATGTATTTATTTAGGCTATTTATATTAGCTTGAATGGTAGTACTGCAAATACTATAAAATGGGTTGTAAATACTTTACAATATAAATAATATTGAATTTCTTTTTACACTCTTAAAAATAGAGGGTTTTAGCAGCAATGTCACAGAAGAACCATTTTGGTTCCAGTAATCAGTTCTTTAAAAAAAAAAAAAAGAGAACATTTTAATAATCTGAAGAGTAATCTGAAGTAGGCCTACTTTTTGTGCAATGGAAAGATTCCCTGGAAGTTAAAGGTTCTTCATGGAACCATTAATGCCAATAAAGAACTTTTAGAGAAATAAGAATTGTACCTTTTTTTTTTGCATTATGGTTATGAACATTTTTGGGGGGGAAATGTGCCTAATTGTAATGAAAGAGTCACAATGCAGTTTTTTTTTTAAACGCAAAATACAATTTCTGATTTATTTTTGATTTTGGGGTGAATTGTGAGCTGGACATATCCTGACAAGTTTCACCCATATTCTCGTCTTAATCTTTTGATTTTGTGAATTGTTCTGTTTTAAAATCGCATCATTGGTAGTGTGTTTGGAGTCAGATGCATGAGCGATGTTAAACTCTTGTTAAACTGATGATTTGTGGAGGACACTTGTGGTGAAGCTCATGGGGGCGGACAGCAGCACTAGTGGTAGATCGGTGCCATGTTTAGTATAGTCTAGAGTCCTGAGTAACCAGTAATTCATAAAATTGCCCTCTTTGTTATGATCATACTGGCTCCTTCAGGCCCCACACAGTTTGACATCCAATTCATGAGTATTTCACTGTCTTCAGTTAATGACCTGCACAACCGAAGCTGTGTTTTTTTACTGCTGAAAGGTCTGTTGTAGAAGATATTAAGATTTTTCTTTTTTTATCCCATCTTTCTCACTTATTTTTCCATAGGAATTCTTGTGTTTTTGTGACCACACGGTCTGGAAAAAGCCATCTCGCTGTGAGGCGAGTTTGTCCCTGACCCTGTATCTCCCTCTTACCACATTTCCATCTCAAAGCCACTCACACACGTCTAATCATTTCACTTTTTCCTTGCGTGGCAGCGTTATTAAGAAGTTTAATTTGCTGAGGGCCCGGGCTCAGAGAGGAATCCAGGGAGAATTATTGCATTGATTCCCATTTAACCACAGCGAAATCCTCGGTACTCTGATACGGAGTCTAATGATGAAAGCATATAGACCTTAAAAACCCCAAACTGTAAAACTGCTCCAAAATGAGTTGTGCATACACTTAAAAAAACATAGTTTGTATATATATTATATCTTGAAACTGGCCAAAAATGATGATATTTCATCTAATGGTCACAACGACTGTAAATTAATGTAAAAAGGAATGAAGCTCAAATTATAAAAAGAGTTAATATGATGTTTATGAAATCCAGTTGCATGAGTTAGCATATCAACATTTTTATTTAAATTGCAATCCAAAATCTAAATTTTAAGTTCTAACTTAATCTGGGTTTAACTTTTTTTACATTTTGTGAGTTCTGCCAATGTATTAGTGTTTACAGTGTGCGTCACCAACCATAAATTGGTTCTAAGTCTGTTATGATTGGATGACTTGAATCAAGAAAAAAGAAACTAGCTATGTATTCATCCACCTATTTATATGCACATATTGGGATATCACATAAAAAAAACGCTGGATGGAAACGGCAATTTTAAAATGTGCATAAAAATCATAGCCTACATGAATAAATGTTTTATCCGCTATGAAGACATGCTCATAAACTACGAAGGAAACACATTTACCGAACAAATCCCTCGACAAACACTCAGGTGACTTTGGCTCAGCGTCAGCTCTGATTGGATAACTGGAGTAACCAGTGGACCAATGGCGTCGCAGCGTCTCTAATGTTGGTTTGGTGTTTCTGAAAGTGTGTGATCAGAATGATTTGGGTTTAACTCCCTCCAGAAGCGTCTCACACGAGTGTGTTCCCGAACACCAGCATCCGAACGCTAGAGAACATGACAGCGTTTACTGTGTTCGTCTGACGCTCGAGACACACTCGTTTATGATGGAGGGAAAAACAGCCGGATTGCAGAAACTCACATTTTTATTACAGATATTTTGCTCCAATTTCTCAGGAAGTGACTATTTTAGCTTGAACACATGGGATGGAAACTCTGCTTTATTCGCAAATGTTTTACGCGATATTCCAATTTTGTTAAATGCAAATAATAGGAATTTTGTACAGTTTGTGATCATCTATTTGGTCGCCATTTGATTCAGAAGTAGAACCAGTGGAGAACCACTTATTTTCATCAATATATACATATTGATGCAAATTATTATAGGAAAATGTTTTGTTTTTTTTGGACTCCAGCGCAATCAGCCGCTCCTAAACGCCCTTCATTAACACAATAATCTACTGTGCTTTCCACAGCCCATTACCTCGCCCAGAGAGGAAGACTTTTCAATGTAAAATCCAAAAATAGAAAAGATAAAAAACACAAAATGTCTCCCTATAAATCTCTAATTATAGATTCCTCTCCTGCCACTTTGAAGGAAGCTGTTAGTGGCTCTTCAGAGTGATAAAGGATTTCCCAATAAACTCCTTGCATCCAGTGGCTCTTATACACCACTGCACCTCTCCTTTCAATTTCAGCCCGTTCAGGGTGTGGGATCTCTGATCCTCAAAGGGAAATAGGAAAGCTATTAGCCCAAATGGGGAAACCACATGCAAATCGTTGGGAAGGCGAACCCTCAAACTGGGCTGAACGCTCCACATGTGGCGCTCCACGCTTTATATCTCTGCGTGTTCAGTAAATTTAGTAAAGGCACACCCATTTTGAACCTTATTTTTTCACTCGTATGTACACAAATATTCCTCGGATGTTTCTCCTAAAATTCCTCGGATTATATAAAGTTGACATCTGGAAAGAGAGCTATATATATAAATTAGGGATGCAACGATGTGAAAATTTTGGCCGATACCGATAACCGATAATTCTTTATACTTGAAAGCCGATAACCGATATATTGGCTGATAAATCTAAATCCAAATTTTTATATAATTTCTGAGAGCCTGATTACAAAAACACAAGTCTCAGCATTAAAATCCACGTCCCAAACACACAATGTTCTCATTATGATTTTATGTAGCCGATATGACAGACTTGCGCTGTATTTTCCTTTTTTGAAGTGATTATTATTCTTCGTTAAAGTTAGTTTAAAAAATACAACTGTTAGTTCAGATCCATTAAATAATAGTTACAACTTTTGTTTTTAATAAAGCGTTATTCAATGTTGAGGGGGGAATATGAAAATTTTGTCCGATGCACAAATGCCGATAACCGATAATTCTTTATATTTGAAAGCCGATAACCGATATATTGGCGATAAATCTAAAAACAGATTTTTATATCATTTCTGAGAGCCTGATTAAAAGTCTCACCATTAAAATCCATGTCCCAAACACAATTATAATGTTCTCATTATGATTTTATGTAGCCGATATGACAGACATGTTACACTTCACTGTATTTTCCTTTTTTGAAGTGATTCCAATCATATTTCAAGCAATATTAAACCATCATGTTGAACAGTGCACATCTGAAGAGTCTCAGCTGAAGGAAATAATACATTATTTATCAGCTTTAATATATCGGACAAACTTTCTTATCGGCCCGATAATGATAACATTAAAAATGAACCGATATCGGCCGATACCGATATGGTGGCAGAAATATCATGCATCCCTAATATAAAATGAATGTGGAAAGCGGCTCAGATCATTTGATGAGAAACGTTTGAGTTTATTTTTAGATCTCTGTTCAATGCAGACTTCAGCGTGTGAGATTCTGTGTGCATCATGCATCATCACTGAAAATAAAACCTTACCTTAACTACATTCAAAATGCATAATTTGTGTAAATGCTGTTCATATTGATTGCATGCTGATTCATAATGGTAAAGGAGAAATCAAGCATTCTGAGGCTTTCATAACCTGGCACATTGCAAGTCTACATTTCTTCTTCAGTCAATCGTTCTATTCTTCCAGTTGCATCACCGTCTTGAGTCACTCATGTCTTTGCATATGTTTCCATTCATTTGAGAAGTAAAGTCATGAGATCAAATGAGCAGACGAGACTTGAGATAAATGCATGAATGGAAATGTATTAGCATCCCAACCATTTACAAATGCACATTAGCGTTTGGAAAATGAATATGATTCTTACTTAAAGCTTCACCTTTCAACACTCTCTCGACCTCCTCAATTATAATGTGCTGTATATCGGCTAAATGCACATTTTTCTTTCCCATATTGAACTATTTCATCAGTGCCATCAATATTTTCCAGGAAGAAACTGTGCATTTTAAAACGGTTTTGTTATCCTGTAGTAATAAGCTTGTATTAAAAGCCACAAAAAACACGGGTGAGTTTACAGTCTTATTTACAACCACCAAAGTATGACTGTGGATTAAGGTCCAAAAAATGACCTAATCTAACATTTAAATCTGCCAATAAATCACTGTGTGGTCTTTACTGTAGTGTTTCTGACAGCAACGTGATTCATCATGTCTTTAGAAATAACACTGCCCCCTATGGCACCAATCTAATGAGCCAGTGCAGTTCAATACTATGATTGCAGAAATTAGTGTGTGTGTGTGCGTGTGTGTGTGTGTGTGTGTGTGTGTGTGTGTGTGTGACACAGGGTCAGTTGAGGAGCAGACTGCTAAATATAGTCTGTGTGTTACTGTAAGGGCCAAACTCTCACAAACTACAAGCTTGCTCTGACCATGCCTTGTAATTGAGGGAGAAAATAAAGAATGAAATTACATGTTTATTTTTGAAAACAATTTTAATCTTCTCTCCCCTCATTTTGGAAAAAAGCAACACCCACAAGGACACTCAAAACCAAGATGGGCTGTCGGAAGGCTGTTCCAACTGTTTATTCACTTGATGGATGTCTGTAAGCCAGAGAAAAGACTCTTAACAGCGGATGACTTCTGTGTAGTGTGTGTACACGCGCTGTGTGCGCGCTCGGGTGTTACGGTATGGAAAACTTAGGTGGGAAAAAGCTAAATATTTCAGTTTAATTTGCTTAGAGAGAGTAAAAATTCAGTCGGTATGAAGAAAGCAAACATATTAAATATAAAGGCTGTAAGTGAATATCTTTGACTTTCATGCATTTGATAAATGACTAAGTTTGTCCCCAAAAAACTGAATTTCCAGAGGTTTCACAACACAAAAGACATCATTTCTCCTTTTAAATTGTTAAGGGTTTTTCTTCTTATTGTGTCATAATTGTGTCTGCATTAAATCAGGGTGTGATGATTATCTGAGAGATTGTTTTAACCTTTAAATTGACAGGGTTTGAGTAATTATACTTTCTACTGCGTCTCACTCTTAGAAGAATTATTCATGAACCCTTCATGCCAAAAAGGTTCTGAGGAGAAATTGTCTTCAGTGATTGCATAGCCTAATGCTTTCACGTTTAATGTTTTTTTTTTTTTTTTTTGTATAGTGATTAAATGTTTATGAGCTGTTTAATTCATAAATAAAAAATATTAAAACTAAATGCATAAAATGATCTCATGATAGAACCCCTAAGAGGTTCTGCATATGAAGTGTCTGATGGAACCCTTTAAGGTTCCAAATAGAACCTTTTCTTCTAAGAGTGATGCATTACTGTCAACCACTGAGACTATCAACACTGTGGTTCACTTGATTTGATTGACATTGTCATTCATTTTTATCACACTATTTGTATTTGAAATGTATAGCAGCATCCAAAGCATTTTTGTGAACAGATTAATGAATAGTACGTTGTACATAAAATAATTATATATGCTTAACATTTCTTTCATGAAACTGCATGTAACGTTGCTGTCCGGAGTGTGACATCTGGGTATGTGTATAATAATACATCTGAAAAAACACTGTTTGTAAACTAGCATGCTATAAGCCTGTATGTGTGTGGGGGAACTCGTATTTGTCCTGCTGATATATGATTGCTTCAACTAGTTTAATGATTTTAGCGCATTTTTTTTTTTTTCATTTTAAATGGTTGGTGAAATCTCACTTCCTCATATTCACATAGTTTTAGAAAAGAAAAGAAAAACATTACCATTTTAAGACTTTAAGCTGTGATAGTTGTCTTTTACTCTTCTCCTAGTTCAACATGTAAGATAATGTTCTTTACAATATGGCAATATGGAGACTCAAGCACA
This sequence comes from Squalius cephalus, assembly GCF_949319135.1. NCBI lineage: Eukaryota > Metazoa > Chordata > Actinopteri > Cypriniformes > Leuciscidae > Squalius > Squalius cephalus. The sequence continues at coordinate 1,557,636 of NC_137131.1, read as the reverse complement.
CATCAACATTTGCATATGAAGTGTATTGACAAGTGTTGCTCCCTTTCAAAATTTAAAAAGCTTTGCTATAGCCTATATTAAAAAGTACATTGCCAAAGCATATCAACTTTACACACACACACACACAATATATATAGGCCTAGGCTACATATAATGTGTGTGTATAAAATTTAAGGCAGTTTTTTTACAGTGTTCTGGAAATGAACACAGTTTTGAGCTGTAAAACCAACATGCAAAACCACTGATAAAAAAAGAACATTTGTGCAATTTGTTGCTGATATATACAGTATAGGCGACTGTAGGCAACATATAGTCCTTATGACAACTTATGTGTGTTATGTGAATGTGAACATATTAAACAAAGTAAACAAAACAAAGTGTATTTATAAAGTCAGCCTGTAAGTCAATAATAATGTATAGGCATAGTCTGAATGTTCGATTCACACAGCGATCGAGCAGCTGTTGCAATGTTTACCTCTTTACACTAATGCTATTTCTGTTCACGAGCATATTAGCGCAATTTAACTTTTGATATGAACTTTTAACCTTGTTTGAAAACTCTTTAGAAAAGTAGAGACACATGTTGGGCCATTCTACAGAATTGGTGCAAACTGCTGTCTGACAACCAAAAAACACATTTAAAAAGCATTTAAGTATTCAAATTTTAGATGTTTACTAAGATCCTTCTATTATCTATTGAATCCCACAATAATATTTAAAATATAAGTAAGCTTAATATATATAAAATCATAATTTATTGTGCACTTTCAATTGGGAGGGGGCTGTCCCGAACCCTAACCCCTAAATTTACTTGTGAAAATGATATAGAAATATTTGTTTTCAATTTTTTCCATTGTTGTTTTTAAAATTTCTTTTAAAAAATAAAGTAAAAAAAAAATTATTTTGTATTTTATTTTTAAATCATGAAACTTTATGTAAGAAAATGTGTCCCGCATTTTCATATCACTACCGAAACAGTGTGTGTTTCAGTCCATTGGCTGAGACTGATTATAACCACACCTCTACATTTTTGATCAGAAATATTCCTGTGTGCCTCTCTCTCATAGCCTCTCTTTCATTATAGATAGGTGCCGTCATGTTGAGGGAAATGAGTTCAAAAGTCTGAAAATCTTTGTGTAACTTTAAGGGACATCACTACCAATCACCTTTTTTTGGGTGTAATTCCATAAAATGTAGTTTTTGTGTGTGTACAACTGTTCAGAACTGTGCTAGGTAACCATGTGCTGATTAGCATCTTTGAACTAGCCTCAAAAGTGTCACTACCGAAACAGTCATGACCGAAACATGCCATCATTGTTTTGGTAGTGACAAAAGGGAACACATAATCATTTATTTGGGGGAAATAAACAGAATTTTTGTACAGTTATGCAAATCATTAGTATCTTAATATATTTTAGTATGCGAGTTAAAATTCTGTAATGCGATGTGGTCGCTAACAAAACATTACTGTCACTACAGAAAATGTGCCGTCACGACCGAAACATGGATGTTTTGTTTAAAATAAAGTATATTGAATTATCAACTAAGATGTTATTATAGTGTTTGGTTCAATGTATATTCAAACTAACTTTGAAATCAGGATGATTAACTTAATGCCTTTTACAGAGAGAGATTGGTTTCAAAATACAACAAATCTTATAAATTACACTTGAAATATTGTTAAAATTGTAATTGTTATTGATTTACCTGTGAAAACTTTTTTTTTTATATATATAGCAAAAAATATATTTACAAGGTAGATGTAAACAAAATATTAATAGGTCAATATAAGCCTTCTCATTAAATTATTTATTACTGTGTTTCGGTAGTGACAAATTTGGGAAGAGGAAAAACACTCCAAAACTTTCTGAAAATACAATATGATAATTAACTGCATAATTAGGCTACTAGAAATGTGTAGCCTACCCTTGTATATAATTTGCAAACATACAACATTTGTGGGAAAAGACACCTTTTTCCCCAAGACGGCCCATATATAAAAACAATAGGCTACATACTTTTGAGACCCCTAACTTTTTATTTGAATTCTTTTGGGAGGGTTCATACGGACGGAAGCTGGTTTCCGACACGGAATAAAATAATAATAATAATAATAATAATAATAATAATAAATTGCCTCAGAATTGCGAGTTTATATCTCGCACTCTTCTTTACGCTATAACTCGCAATTGCAAGTTTATATCTCACAATTCTGAGAAAAATAAATAAATTCGAAGAATAGCGAGTTTATATCTAATTAGGAGTGTCAAACCCCCCATAATCGCAATGTGCGTTCTCTCTCTCTCTCTCTCTCTCTCTCTCTCTCTCTCTCTCTCTCTCTCTCTCTCTCTCTCTCTCTCATTAGGAGGCGGGTCTCCCGGGATCCTCATAGGAGAGTCGCTGCGCTCGTACGGAGTTTATTTCAGTCAGAGCTTCAGTTTTGAGCTTCTCTCTCCTGCTTTTGGACTGATCTTCACAGGATTGCTTTTCCTCCGGGATGGCCGCGTCGATTCTGGAGGTATGGAATACATAATCTGATCTGAGGCCTGCCTGTGTATGTTATCAGTTTGCTTTTAGCCTAGAAATCGGATTTCTACGAATATTTATATGTCAAGTGAACTTATACAAGCGCATAACAAAAACAAAGTTGTTTGAATTAGCACTTTATGGCTGTTTTGTTCAGATAAGGGTCTTCTGATTCAGGTTACTCACTTAAAAGTTATTGGCTAGTTTCAATAAGATATTAAAAGTAGAATGAGCTGTAATGTCATAGTAAGTGTATAGAAAAAAAACTGAAATTCAGTCCATGTTGTCAAGAAGAAGTGGATTATATCCACTCTTATGTTCCAGTTAGAATCATTGAAGGTTTTGCATTCACTGAAGAAACCTTTAAAGTTCCTCAATTAACTTATTCTGTTGCCTAGTTGTCTAGTTGTTATGGTGTTTTAAAGAACTCACTGACTGAATGACCTATGATGAACCCTACCGAGCAAAAACAAAAGAAGCTAAACTTAAGAACCATTGAGGAATCTTTATTGTTTAGAGTTACAAGACAATCAATATAAGCCAGCCTGTAACCTAGACAGTGAATTATGAAAAAACTCTTAGACATAAAACTCTTGCGGCATTGGTTTTGGATGAAGGCATCAAATGTAAGCTCCACGCGGTAATGGGGAGCAATTAACCTGGAAACGGGAGCAGAACTTGTGCCAAGATGAACCACACACACTCAGCGGGAAATATCATCACACACACACACACACACACACACACACTGCCTTACTCATTAATTTATCATCGCTTCCCAACGGAAAATGGGGTAGACCACTGCCATTCCATATGAAGCCGAGTCCAACCGTAGTCTGTGACTTTAAGGTGACATTTCGACTTAACATCTTAAAGTAGGGTTGGGGTTATCCTAAAAATGCCAATCAATTCTTTAATTTAAATAAGTGTAAACATGGTTACCACCACATGTTTTTCTGCAGCTGTGTTCATGCCCTGGCATTAAATACTTGCGATAGATCATCTTGAAGTGATTGAACATCTCAGATCTCTAAATCATTGACGTATATTTATGTTGATTATTGCTTATTTTTCATTTTCTGTTTGAATGCATCCGTCGACACCATGATTGACAACATAATTAGAGTGTTCAAAAACTAAACAATTGTTTGTTCTTCTTAATAAAAATGGTATTGTTGAAAATCTCCTGCTTGTTGTTCACGAACGGATGATCACCATGGAGATGTAAACATGTCAAACAGGAACTCCATGTGTGGTGACATTAATTATTGTGTTTTCGGTGGCGGTGCATATTTCTGTCTAGACTAATAGCACAGGAAGGATGTTTTACGCACTACTTCAATGCATTTAAAGCAAACCTGTTGCCTGATCAGTGCTTTCGTTCTCTTCCCAGGAGGAAACACGTTATGGATCCAGTCCCTTGGCTATGCTAACCGCAACCTGCAATAAATTTGGGAGCACCAGTCCAGTCCGAGACTCTGCAACACCTGGGAAAGCGGGAAGCACAGCACCAGTTCGGAAAGCCTACAGCATGACCTCTGAACTCCAGAGTCCTAAAAATGGACGAGGGAATGAGGGCGTCGCGGACACTTACAGCGGCTCCTTCAGCTCCGCCGGTGGTTTGCTAACGCCAACCGGAAGCCCTCCTCCGGCTCCTACGGGAGCGTACGGCTCCGAATACAACCCGTTCTCCACTTTCCAGACCTCGAGCGCCTCTCAGGACCCCTCGCTCTTGGGGACCAAAGCTACAGCGGACTGCCTTGCAAGTGTCAACACTTACTTGGACATGACGCATCCATATGGCTCATGGTACAAGAGCATCCACTCCGGGATCACGGGATCTCCTGCGAACGCCACTTCTTCTTGGTGGGACGTCCACACCAACTCAAACTGGCTTAGCGCTGGGCAACCTCAACCTGAAAGCCTCCAAGCGCCGTTGCAACCGGTGGCTTCGCAAGCATCCCTAAATCCACAGATGCAAAGCTACACTCCCGATTTTACGCCTCTCAATCCAGCGCAGTACTCATCCGTAGGGTTGAGTTCGTCCTCACACTTGCTCCAGTCCTCACAGCACATGATCCCACAGGACATGTACAAACCCAAGCCTGTATCCACATCTGGAATCCTTGACAATCCAATGGGGGTCAAACCAACTCGAGGTTCGGGCGGATACACCGGCGGCTCCTCCACCGGCAGGTCTTCGTGCGATTGTCCGAATTGCCAGGAGCTCGAAAGGCTCGGAGCGTCCGCCGCGTCCCTACGCAAGAAACCCGTTCACAGCTGCCACATTCCCGGCTGCGGAAAAGTCTACGGAAAAGCCTCGCATCTAAAAGCTCATCTTCGTTGGCACACGGGCGAACGACCCTTCGTGTGCAACTGGTTGTTCTGCGGAAAACGCTTCACTCGCTCCGACGAACTCGAGCGCCACGTCCGCACACACACGAGAGAAAAGAAGTTCACGTGTCTCCTGTGCAATAAGCGCTTCACGCGCAGCGACCACCTTAGCAAACACCAGAAGACGCACACTGAAACTAGCATGCAAGGGAAAGGGCCGGAAGAAGAGGCCGAGACCAGAGGAGCCGAGGAGCCGACGGATTCCGGGAAAGTGGATCCCGTCGCCGGGATGCAGGATCCTACTGTCGGCGGAGAGGAAAAGAGCAACACGGGGAATGGTGTGGACAACAGCAGCGGGCTTCTGGAGATATAACCGATAACCGCTGGATGAAGACTCTGACGAGTGGAGCTACTGGTGCTAAGATGCGTAAAAACGTGTGCAAAAAAAGAAAGAAAAAAAAACACTAGCAGACAAGTTTTGGATCGTAAGATTTTTAAGGTTTTTTAAAGAAGTCTCTTTTGCTCATCAAGGCTGCATTTACTTGATTAAAAATACTAAAAATTGTGAAATATTTGTACAATGTAAATCAGCTGTTTTCTTTGTGAATATATAGTAAAGTGTAATTTATTCCTGTGATTTCATTCCAGCATCCTTACTCCAGTCTTCAGTGTCACATGATCCTTCAGAAATCACTCTAATATGAGGATTTGATGATCAAGAAACATTTCGCATTATTATCAGTGTTGGAAACAGTTGTTTACATTTTTATTTCAGGATTCTTTGATGAATTGAATGTTCAAAAGAACAGCATTTATCTGAAATTGAAATGGCTTTTGTAACATTAAACACTACCGTTCAAAAGTTTGGGGTCAGTAAGAATCTTTATTTTATTTTTTGGGGGAGAGAAATTAAAGAAATCAATACTTTTATTCATCAAGGATGGGTTAAATTGATCAAAAGTGACATTTATAATGTAACAAAAGATTCTATCTCAAATAAATGCTGTTTTTAAAAAAAAAAAAAACTTTCTATTCATCACAGAATCCTGAAAAGAAAAAAAAAGTTTTCAACACTGATAATAATAATAAATGTTTCTTGAGCATCAAATCATCATATTAGAGTGATTTCTGAAGGATCATGTGACACTGAAGACTGGAGTAATGATGCTGAAAATTCAGCTTTGATCACAGGAATACATTACACTTTACTAGATATTCACATAGAAAACAGCTATTTTATATCGTCAAAATATTTCACAATATTACTGTTAGTTTTTTATCAAATAATGCAGCCTTGGTGAGCAGAAGAGACTTCTTTTAAAAACATTAAAAATCTTACCGATCCAAAACTTTAGACTGGTAGTGTATAAATATATATTTTACCAACTGTTTTTTAGGAACTAGTTGAATGAGCTCCACGTGAGCGATGTATCATGAACAGTTTCTAGACTGGCAGGTTTTGAAAGAAACTTTTACACAAGAACTTCAGACACATGTTCGTCTGGAGTGAGGAGTATTTTTAAAGATTTTAATGATTGAATTAATTTGTTTTACCTTTCCTTCTTTTCGACAACTTTCAGAGGAGGCTGTTCTAGAAGCCCAGCGTTCGGCCGATTCAGACATTTGGGCTTCCAATCGATGCACATTTCGTCCTTGTGATCGTTTTTTTATTTAATTAAAATTGATTTCTTTTTTTTTTTTAATCCTGTGTCTTAAAACGCTTTGTTGAGGACTCATTACTTTGATCTTCAGTTTAGGAGGCAATCTGGTGTACAGTGAACCGTATTCTTCTGTCATTATTGGTCCTGTCGCTTATCATTGTTTAATTTAATTTCCTATTTACATCAAATCTAATTTATGTTTTAAATTATGAATGTTGTGTTTCACTGGTTTTGCTGAATGGAGGGAAACCATGAAGCGAGTCATTTATGAATAAATTAAGTCTTCTCATTCATGTGATGGTTTTATTTATTTTTTATTTTGACAGATCAATTTTAAGTTCTTTTGATTCTGAATCTTTTACCCAAAAACAATTTAAATCTTAAGAAAGACATTTATATAGGAAACATCATATTTTGAGATCAGTGGGATAGATTTTGACGAATTGATTATAGATATAAGTCAGACTGACCACAAATCATTTAGTTAAGCATTAGAGCTTTACAACATCTTTAGGTTTATTATTATTATTATTATTTGTGTGAATTTCACAAAACATTTCAAGAACATCACTAGGTTCTATTTCAACCTAAAATCAAAAACGAAGGAAAGAGGAATATTTTTCTAACCAAAATTAAGCTTCATTTTATAACATTTTAATCATTTAAGCACATATATATATGTATATTGATATGGTAAAGTCAATGGTAAAGTATTTATACATAATGGTCTCATTTATCTGTTGATTTATGTTAATTTACATTAAACATTTTAATAGTAAAGTATTTTTACTGCAATACATAATGTGTTACAGTCATTAGAATCATCTCTGAGAATAATCAAATGAAAAACATCAAAAAGCATTACAGTGATGATGAATTGGTTCAAAATGCAAAACATTTTTGTATTTCTTTTAATTTTAGGATGAAATACGGCTTGTTTTTGTGAGATTCAGCGCATCTGTTTTTAATAGGCTAGACTAAAAAAGACATCTAACCATCTGAAAGACTGCGGATATATACAGTACTGTTTGTGTAAAAATAATAATAATTGCAAGAAAACAACTTTATGCTCAGCCATGACATGTTGTGAGGTTTGGCTTGGAAACGCACGAGTCACACCAGCATATTGAATCCAGAAACGCTGCATGTGGTGATGCCATAAATCAAATGTATGAATGCTCAGAATAAGTCGACCACAGAGTGTGAGGAAAACCTTTTTTCTCCAACAATGAAGTGTCATTGCTTTGAATGTTTGGCCTGTGAGTAATGCTTTGCAGAGGGGAAAGAATATAAAAATGGATCTTTTCCTCATGTTCATATATTCCTGGTAATATCTAACTTTCTTTGGGTTGCTTTGCTCTTCGCTCCTGATCCCTCAGTCGTTCATCCTATGGCTCAACAAATGCTTTAATTAGTTTTTGCAGCACTGACAAAGCAGAGCTCTCAGTCGACACAAAGAGTCTCTCAGAAGGAAATTAAACTCCCCCGCTGTCTGCGAGAACCAATTACCCCCAACAGCCCCACCACTGGACAATTACCCCCATCTGCCCCACCACTGGACAATTACCCCCGCAGGACGGCCCACAGAAGATGTGAGGAGACTGACTGACCACTCACTCAAGTCCTTATACAGCGATGGGGTTTATTTGTGCATTTATTTTATTTTATTACAGCACTTGAAATATCTCATTTTTATTCTTTACAAATATATGCAATTAGTTCACCTCAGCAATAGTTTTTATAAATCTTGTATTTTTATGAAATTCAAGATTAAAGTGTGAAAATCTCCCATTTATATTGTCAGAATGTTCAGCATTCAGAGTCTAGAGTGACAACATGTTGAAATTAGACTTCTTTCTTTCTTTCTTTCTTTTTAAATAGTTTATTTTTAATGTGAGGAGTCACTGGACTGACCACTTAAATAACTAAAGAGTTTCAGGAAATTATCTTTATGTGAGGGTTTTTATATTTTTTTTATATATTTTTTTAAATATTTTATTACAATACAATAAATAAAAGTGAAGCAACACTTGACATTTCTATTTTTATTCTTTACAAATATATGCAATTAATTCAGCTCACCAATAGGTGTGCCTTTTATATGTGGTTTTATAAACCTTTAAGATTTAAAGTTTTAAAATGTGCCACTCCACTTACACTGTTAGAATGTTGAGCATTCAGAATGACAGGACGGAGTCAACATGTTTGCATATGGAATTTTTTATTTATTTATTTTATTTAGAGGAGAGACTCCATCATTTGACTGACCAATGAAGTAAAGAGTTTAAGGAAATGATCAAGTCCTTATACTCTGAGTGCTTTTATTTGTTTTGTTGGTTTTTTGTTTGTTTGTTTGTTTCATTTATTTTTATTTTATTTTATTACAGTACTCATGAGGTAGAACTTGAAATTTCTCTCTCTCTCTTTTTAAAAAAAAAAAATCTTTACAAATTACTTTGCCAAAAGTATGCCTAATGTGTATTTATTTGTATTTTTTATAAACCTTTTTTTTTTTTTTTTTTTTGTGAAACTGAAGATTACATTTTAAACATTTCTCACTTACATTGTTAAAATGTTCTGCATTCGGAATCTTAAGTGACAAGATTGCATTTTTTTTATTTTTTTATTTTTTTTATGTCGATTTTGGAATAGAGCAATGAACTTTTCCTGAGTCTGTCTAAATTACATTATGAGATGCAACTATTGAAAACGCTGCAATAGCAAATGCTGTGAATTGCGGAAGCATAGCAGACACGGGCCTACGTTCATATGATCAAATACACGCATCACCCTTCATATAGTGAGCTCTCTTCTCATCCGACTCCTCTTTTACTCGGGATGTATGTTTCTAATTTACTGGCTCTAATGAGCTGGAGTTGAGGTCAGTTGGTATAAAGCGTCCCGGGGCCGGCTCTGTCATCAGGGCCTGACATGTTTATGGTGGTCTGAAGTGGGCTGGCGGTCTCGTCCGCAGCTTTAAACACTCGGGCGGAGGGTTGGGTGGGGTGTGTGTCCGTGGGTGGGGGTGCAGGAGCTTTATATGGGGGGTACAGGAGGGTCCGTGGCTTCTGAATATTATTTTTGAACTTTTATACTCCCCTGTGGTGGCGGTAACCTTGTTTTATTTATATATCTTTATGTTGGAGGGAGAGAAAAAAAGAAAGACGAGGATCTGCCTTGAGTGAAGCCATAAAAAGATAAATATACTCAGAGCCATGAGAGAAAGAGAGAGAAGCACAAACTCCTCCCGGTCACTGGCTAAAGATTTTTACCATTTCTTGAGCATGACTTGTTGCGAGTGCTTGCCAGGGCATTGCAATACAGTTACTAAGGTGTTCTGAGGGCTTTTTAGGAGGTTTCTGGTCAAGCACAAACAGTGTGGAATGAGTCGCATGCGGAAGTATTGTGTTGTCATAATAGTATTATGTCAAATTTATAATAATCCACCAAAAATCCCAGTATTAACAACAGCAAAATCAACAAATATTATACCTTTAACATTGATAGTAAACTGCATAAAGTGCTTGTAACATTCTGTAAATTTTATAAACCCTATTGTAACTTTTTTTTTAAAAAAAACATTTTTTAGAAACACTGAAGCTCAGACATTATGGCACTATAGCAATGCTAAGATCATGAGTTCGATTCCCAGTGAAATTGTAGGCCTACGGAAAAAATGCACGCCATCAATGTACAAATTTCTTTGAATAAAAGCAAAAAGCACCCAAAACACTCTTAGAGGGTATTGAAAAACTGACTTAACTATATACATAAAAAAAACCATCATTTTCATAATAGAAATTTTGTACACACATGCATTCAACAACACATTAGAGTGTTAAAAATGTGCATCCATGTACCTAAATGACAAAAAGTCATAAGTTAAACTTTCTGACAGACTAAAAATCAATGTGGGTCAAAATTACCAGAACACCAAGTTTGGGTTTTGAAACCCGGAAACAGCGGCATTCAAATAGCGCCATTTTACCGTTTCATCGCGTCAAAACAACAGCGGTTCACCGTCACACCAGCGATCAGAGCCGTTATGGCAATGATCTTTTGGAGATATCTATAATACTTTTATCTAGAGGCAAAACGTGAAGAGCTGTAGATGACACGGTTATTTTAAGAACAGTAAAACACAGTGAGCAGAAAAATATAGGCCTAGCTTAGCTACTTTTGCTAAAACGCTGCAGAATACAATTATGTCATCCAGATGACTCCAACCGTTTAACTAAACCAGGTTTGTGACAAGTTTCCCTCCACATTATTAATTAGCATATTAAGAGCATTTCATAATAAACAATGTTATAATTTGGAAAGTTATTATGGCAAGGGTGTAAGCTATGTTTTAATTATTAGATTATGTACGTTGTTTGTTTTTAGTAGTTTATTACTTTCTTTAAGCAAAATATAAAATGGTTAACATTTTTCTTAAGAGGTAAACCCTGTATGTTTTCTCAGTCCCAAAGCCTGTATGTGCCATACACATTAGCCTATGTCTAAATGTAATTCTAAGAAGAAGAATAATAGCCTGATAAAACATCTGATCATGCTTTTTAATATCCAGTTTACTTTTTTTGGTAAATATTGGTAAAAAACACTGCTTTGCTCTCGGTGCCCAAGAATCAAATCTTAATGACTATTTTGAATGTTCAGGATTTTTTCTTTTACGGCTTTCCCAATGGAAATGTACAACTGTTCCAAAAAAAAGTATTGTCCGGAGCTCTTGGAACTTCAAGTGAATATCCCTGCTCTAAAGTATGAGCAATGAATGACTTAGCAAACAGCACTAATTAAACAGAACGAAAGATTTTGTTTGCATGCATTTGCAGCAGAATTGATTAAAGCGGTGAGTAACAATGGACTTTACACTAATCTACAATGGCCTTTATTTCCCGTCGGACGCCCTCGGGAGCGGGAGAGGCAGATTTCCACAGGAAAGGGTCACAGGTGTGCGCAGGTGAGCACTTCATTGTTTTAGTTCTGGTGAGGGGTGTGTGTTGTGTGTGTGTGTGTGTGTGTGTGTGTGACGATGCCTCGGGCTCTGCTGCAAAACAAATGATGAAGGGGAAGAGGAGAGAAAACCTGGTAACCTAAAACAAGAATCCCAGGTCAGGGAGGGTCAGATGGAAAACTGATTAAGAAAAAGGAAAGAGAGTATTCAGTTTGGCAACACAAATGAAGATTGATCATCATTAGCTCATTTAAATTAACTGTGTTGGCAACGGGCTGGTGAATAGAAGCACTTATCTGGGTCTTTCATGGCTGTCTTTACGGGCTCCAGTCTGTAACTGAGCTCGCTGCTGCCCTGAAACGTATCAAACGCACCACTAAATGGACCAATTCTGTTTATAGGAACTGTGGGCAGGCTGTGGCAGACTCCATGCCCCTGTAAAAAGATAATATGTTCCCTATTAAATGTCCCCTGGATGACAAATTGCTTCCAGAAAAAAGAAAAGAAATGGAAGTTAGGGAAATGAGCTGTGACATTTCAAAATAGACATCCACTCTTAATTCCTTAAGTTTATAATTTTGTTTTATACTTCCTTGTTGTTTTACACTCATCTGTGTCCTCTGTTATTCACTTAATGAACATTTGACTTTCTTTTTCCTTTTATATTCTTATAGTGAACTGTAAAACATATATATTTGTTGAGTCAACTTAAAAAAACTTTGTCACCCCACTGTCTTAAAACTTGACAACACATTTCTTGTTAATTTAACTTCCCTTGAGAGTGGAGTTAACCTTTACAAAAATTCAAAGTAATGTATTAATATAAGCTGACTTTAGTATGATTACTTAGTAACTTTTGTTGTCAACAAGTAAAATCATGTCCATTGTTAAAATCATTGTTATTTCAACTTTATGAGTTGTTCAAACTTAATTGTATGGAAGCTTGTTTCTGCCACAGAAAAAAAAAGTCAGAATTGTCACAATTCTGACTTTTTTTTCCTCACAATTGCGAGTTTACATCTCACAATTCTGACTTTTTATCTCAGAATTGCACGATATAAAGGCGCAATTGTGTGTTATAAAGTCAGTTACGTGAAATAAACTCGCAATTCTGACTTTTTTTTCCTAGCAATTCTATCACGCAATTCTGGGATAAAAAGTTGCAGTTGTGAGGGAAAAAGTGGCAATTATCTTTATTTTAACATTGAAATATTACGTTAAGATAACACATTTTTTTGTCTTGTGTTAACTTAATGATTGAGACATTCCCATTTAATTCATTTCCACTGCAAACAATAAGCAATCTGCTATCAGACAGAGAAACATGAACTGAAAATTAAGAAATGAGGATGTGCACATCAAAAATAAAAGGTTGAACATGTTCTGATCTAAACAGACTGTTTTGGGAAGACGAAGCTATACGAAAACATAGTTAATTCTGTTGTTGGTTGCTAAATTGGGATGATACTTTACAATTGCACAAGCAATCTTTGGATTTTCTGAAAGCGCATTAGAAGAAAACTGCATAAACAAATGTTCAGAGAAATTAAAATTTGATAGGAAAATAGCTTTAGAGAGAGCCTCAGAGTGGGCGAGAGAGAGAGAGAGAAATGGAAGGATGTTAAAGTGAGTGATTTGGGTTGGCAGGGTTCTGGTGGAGGAGTGTGGTGGTTCTGAAGTCCTCCAGAAAGAGGCGCCAGTGTGTCCGGCAGGGGCCCTGACCATGAGGCCACAACGCCCCCCTAAACTCACCCGCTGGCACCGCATGCTTCTTTAATATCCAGCAGAAATTGAAATATCTTTGTGGGTTAACACACAAACTCACTCACTCACACACACACACAAGTGTGCGCCCTCATGCATATAACCTGATACACACATGCACACACTCAGACGCAACTGTTTGGCATCATGCACGCTGTTGCGCGCACACACAAGCATGCAGACTTTACATGCATTTACGCGCGTTCACCACCAAAAATAAATATATAAACTGAAATCATCTCATTCTCTCATTTAAAGCCAAGAGTGGTTAGAGAGACATTTTAACATGATGTTACAGCACGTAATGGGAGGATGAAAAATGCTCAACGCTGCACAAAGCAGTTTGGCTTCTAATAGCAAGACTGACTTTAAACAACTGCAACGCTTGACCTAGCATGTGTCGCGTTACGCTGGTCGGAAGCCTTCCTCTTTGTGTTTATTTGAGTGTCGGTACTGCAAAAATATACTTTGCTTGTGAGGAGACCATCTTCATTCAGTCTGTTAAACGGTTCTAGTTCAACAATCAAAACATGAGGCGTAACGCATCACAGGGATGAAACACTGAGAACCTATTTGTAGTCTTCTATTTTATACAGTAAGTTTAAATTATGCAAACATTTACAAAAAAGTGCCAAGAGTATAATAAAAAACCAGGGTTTTCAACCATGCATCCATCCATTGACCCTTGGAGGTCAGAGGTACATAAACCAGAGAACGTTTTAATGTTTAGTTTTATAACATGTAAATGTAAAACACTTATTTCCTGAAACTATGGCTGAGCGGCTTGATTTATCTTTTCTTTTCAGTGTCGTTATTCTAAACTAAAACTAGAATCATTAATGAAAAAAATTGTTTTACTCGAAATAAAATCAACATAAACTGAAATAAAATAAATTATAAAAACACAGAAACTCATTTTATCTGATTTTATCAACATTTCTCATTTTTGTTTATTTTAACATGAAGAACTAAAATAATTATTACTAATCCTGAAACAAAACATTCATAAAACTACTGTATATAGACATAAATATTTTAAAAAAACTAAACAACAAATGACTTGTGTTGTCAAATCGATTAAGCGCATCTAACATAAAAGTTTGTAAAGATATGTAGGCTATATCTATATATCTATCTATCTATCTATCTATCTATCTATCTATATATATATATATATATATATATATATATATATATATATATATATATATATATATATATATATATATATATATATATATATATATACATACATACATACATACATACATACATACATACATATATACATACATAAACACATATATATATATATATATATATATATATATATAAACACACACACACATATATATATACACACATATATATTGTGTTAGATGCGATTAATCGATTTGACAGCACTACAAAACACTAGTAGTATTACATAGAAATTTTTAACTAAATTTAATATGAAAATATACAAAACAGTATATCAAGGATAAATATTTCAATTCCACCGAGTGTAAAATGATGTTTTGTTTCCTCTTTAAGAAGATTTTGTCTCCTGCATGTCAAGGCTGATGTGTGTTGTTGAGGGACGTGCTGAAATTAACACGAGGCTCGTCCTGCAGTTAGTGTGAGCCCATAATGACGCTGATCATTACAGATGAGAATTCCCTTAAACAGCCTGGGTTTGGATCCGGAATGATCCACTCCATCTCGAGAGCCACCAACCGCCACTGCCGCCAAAAATAACACGGCAGCGCCACTCCAGCCCGCGCCTCACCACAGAAGGGCCCGCCACAAGAGCCGGGATCAAAACACACACAAAAAAGGAAACACAGCATATTGGGGGAAGGAAAAAATTGTTCATATAACTTTACTCGACTTCTTATAAGATACACAGAATCTGCTGATGATTTTGGCTCCTGGTGAAGCCACAAAATCGAATCTACAGACGGGGCCAAGGCTGCAGAGAACGTGTGTGTGTGTGTGTGTGTTTTGAGCTCAATGGAGTTTTGATGAAATAAATTGCCTGCAGTGGTGGTTCATAGTAAAGTCATTCAGCAATGGCAATTACATTAATAATTCAGACGGCAGTGAACAGCTCATCAAATGCTCAGATTAAAGCTTGATAAATGAGATGGTATGGCACTGTTAGTGAAGGAATCGTTTATACATGGATACAGGAGCTCGATGCATAGACATTTTGCTAATGCACATATGCATGATTAAACACATTATGCTTACACTTTAATTCGATACTCCACTTTACGTCAACTAACTCCCGTTAGACTATTAGTAGACTGTTAGGTTATTGCAAGTAGAATAAGTTGACATGTACTTGCAAAGTTAGTAGCATGTCTGTTGGGGAGCATCAAAATAAAGCTTTAGCCGATATTAAGCAGACAGTCTACTAATACTCTAATGACTGCTAGTTGACATGTAGTTGCAAAGTTACTTATAGTTAGTGTTAGTAGAATATCTACTATGTCGAAATCAAGTGTTACCCACATTATAACCTCAAATGGGATTCAGTAGAGTTTACAAAATGATTGTAAAGAATTATGTTTAATTAAACGTATAGTTATTGAATTAAGCAGGGTAGATTTTTATGTCTATTTGAGCACCACAATGTAGTAAGATTAAATAATGGCCAACAATAAATGGGTTAGCAGTCATTTTATATGAAGGCAGATCATGATGAAACACAATGCTGCCCCACTGAGGAGACATGAGAGCTGCACATAAACAGAGAGAAACAGAGAACGAAAGAAACGACAGAAACTTTACTTAAAACGTATATATCTAAAATAAACAATAAAAAAAAATAGATTGTACATTTTCTGAGGAAAATCTGCAGCCTCGTGCAAAAACTACATTATGCAAGTGCGTTGTTGTGATTGGCTAAGATGTTGCTATATTCTTGCTGAAGCGGTTTTAGCGCGTTTCTAAACGGTGTTTGGAGTGTTCTGATTGGTTTTTAGCGTTGCTGTGCGGTTGTTGGAGTGTTCTGATTGGTTTTTAACGTTGCTGTGCGGTTGTTAAGGTTTTCTGATTGGTTTTTAGCGTTGCTATGAGGTTACTATGATGTTGTAGTCGCTCAGTGGCTGGTTGTTTACATTTATTTGTCAAAAAAGTTTCTAGATTATGATCGATGCATTTTCTAATATAGGTGAATGGGATTTTAACATCATTTTTATTATCTCCCGCAAGGCAAACGTTTAAGAGGATACTTAGGCTCAAGGGTTTGTTTAAATCACTAATTATGCTATGTGAGCTCAGCAAACATGATTAGGCTATTCACACATTACGTTTGGTTTAGAAAGAACTTTGCATCAACAAAATATTAAAACCACTGATTTAATAACATAGGACAGAAGACAGTTTTGTAAACTGTACAAAAGCTGAGGTTGAATTTTTATCCTTTAATGAGCAAATTATTGTTTCTCCACTAGGTGGAGCCATAGATATGTATTTGGTAACCAGTTGGGTTTATATCAAAAGTGACAGAAAAAATAAATGTAAAATTCAGTTAAATATAAATTATATTATTTTTATTCATTTTAGGATCAAATGATATTGGTAATAAAGATAAAGATCTATTTGGTTGTTAGCAATGGATTTTTTTGTTTGTTTCAAAATTGTGTAACATTAACATTAAAATTGCGATGTAAATGCATTTATGTCTGATCAGCACTAATCAGTCTGTGTAAACTGCCACTTTAGAGGCGCTTTTGTACCACCTTGCAATTAGTTTCATTATTTAGTAATACAATTATTGCATTGATTTGAATGTGGTTCAAAGGAGGATTTGTCTTTATAAGGTTTCCTGGAGGAATGCAGGAGTCAGCAAAGCTGTGTAATATTGTCTAAGCATATAATATAAAGGAACTACAGTAGGTACAGAAAAAATACTAAGTAAATAAAAATATTAAGGATGAGAGGTTAAATAAAAGAAAGAAACAAGGTAAATGAATAAGTAGATAAACAAATAAATAAATGTGAATTAATATTATATTATATGATATTAAATATGTTATCGTTATAATTTTCGCGCCATGGGAGGGATTGGCCTACATTTAAACATTGATTTAACACAGCTATTGATCTCTTCGCTTTGACCTCCTATTGGCTGTGTTCCTCCGCGCTGAGACACGTGACTGGACAGTGAGTAGACCGTTGAGCGTCTGTCTGTATGCCTGCGCGTGACGTGATGCACTACTTTCAGTCAACCGCCTAATTTATGTATTACATCGTTTGGAAGATGTGATTGCGAGGGAAAAGAGTGATGTTAAAAGAGGAATAACAGCGAAACGTTTGCGCAGTTGCAGTGATGGTTTAATAACACGCGCTCTGTGGGATATAATCCGCGGTTTAAAGCTCGTTCCAGTGGTCAGCTCGCGCTTGTTTGATGGCGTGCTAGTTTATCAAGTCATTGACTAAATGAATATTCGATATCAGCTCTAGCCCGAGGATATCGCACACTAACAAACATGTGTTTGTACTATAGTGTCAGACAGAGTAAATCGGTGTAAACGCGACTGTATTGTGGAGATCAGGGCAGAATGGCACCGTGGTGGATCACGTTCATCGCTTTACTGTGGGGTGAGTCCAACCTGCTCATGTTTAATGTTCATCTGCTCCATACAAGTCCACGTCAATCCTCCAAAAACAATAAGATCATTATGGAAATTGCATCTTAACGCGCATTTTTGACATTCACCATGGGGGGAATATTCATTGTTCCACGTTAATAATTTAGTACATGAATCTGGTAATCATGGTAAATCTGTCTACCTCGGTATTCCGTGAAGTACTTTAGAGTAGCGTGCAAATACCGCGGTATAAGAATATGGTATTCATTCCGAAGAACGATATTGAATGTTTTTGGTTATGTTTCATAATATGTAATCCGTATTAGGTACTACCATGTTTTTTGTTTCTATTTACCTTGTTGTTGTTTTTTTACATGTAAAAATTTGGCAGATGCTTTTATCCAAAGTGACTTGCATTGCATTCAAGGAATATATTTTTATCAGTTCATGCATTTCTTAGGAATCGAACCCACAACCTTACATCATTACATGTAAATACATTGTGTTATGGTCATTCATGACCATATTAATACACTTTGGTATTATCATCTGATACATTGTTTTTTGTGTACTACAGGCTGATTTTTATTTTTATTTTTCATTACAGATATTTGAAAGACTAAAACTTTGTGTTTTAGACACTTTGTACCGATTGGCCCTGAATTGACACAGGAGCTTAATACAATGTTTTATTCAGTTCTGTGATCTCTTCATTCCCACTCATCATCAGTGTAATAATGACATCAAAATGTACGTATAAGCTGTGCAGGATTTCCACTGGCAGGCCTGCTGCTCCGGTTGCGCTTTAATTACGTGTCTGATCCGCTTAAAGCTTCTGTTCTCTGGTCATCATTGGAGGGTGGGTGTGTGTGTGTGTGTGTGTGTGTGTGTGGTTACTTCCCATGAGTCACCGAAACTAGACTGACCTGCCAGAAGAGCCTGATGCCAGCCAAAAAACCCTTACAGAAATAACCATAGTTTAAAAAAAAAAACAGTTATAGTTGTTGTCATAACATTAAGCCAGAAATATATCTTTAAAAGAAATGATTCTGAAGCTTACTAAATTATAATGCTCTTTCCTTTAAATAGTGTTTAGAAGTGCAATAGTAACTAATACTATTGCCATAGTTTGTAGTAACGTGACACGTCAAGCGTTGTCATCTGCGTCCTGCAGAGACTAATACTATGGGATTTCGGTTTAAACTAGTTTACAGTAAATTTTTTGTGAGGGGAAACCTGTCAACACCGGTCTTGGTTTTTCAGGTTGTGGTTAAACAGTACAGGTGACATCATGTCAACACTCAACCGCATTACAATAATAATTTATCTGATGTAGTTTACATATCCGAGTGAGTCACACGGTGAGCTGATAAACTGTGGCAATAGTTTTGCATTAGATTCAGAAGTTTACCTTTTGCTACCTCCATGTCAAATCCAAAATCACACCTAAAATTCCCTTTTTATTTTATTAGTTAAAAGTAATGATTTCAAATAAACAAATTATTTTTGTAAAAAAAAAAGAAATGAGTGAAGAAATGCTTTAGATGTGATTTAACCGTGTAAAGCTTGACATGAAATAATAGTTTGAAAAATCGAATACAAAAATATATATTTTTAAATCTAAAATAAAGCAAAAATATACAATTTGCTGCAGATGCTGATATTTATGTAGACAAAAAGTAAGACGATGCTTATAATGTAAATCACTGATATCTTTATAACTTGCATGAAAATCATATAAATATCAATATCTGCCAATAATATGTCTTAGTAAGATAATGCTTAGTTTATGATCAAAGCTCTGTTGTTTTAAAACATATAATGCAATACAATGATGATTTAGAGATGAACAATTTAACCTTTCTAAAAAGCCTGATGATCATATTTGATACTCAATAACATGGATAATCAAAAATACCAAAGTCTCTTCAGTCCAATATTAATAATATCAAAGTTATTCTTATGTTTACTTGATAAAAATCAGTAAAGATTTCAGATCCAAAAGACGCGTTACGCATGAGCTGAAAAGTGGATGTTTGTACAGTTAAACTTAAAGACTTTTACTTGCTAAAACAGTCTAAACTGTCAATCAGAGGCAGAAGGACTGGAGGAGATTGACAGGTTTATCAGATCATGTTCATCATTTAGAGGCCTTAGAAATTCATGCATCAGAAGGTTTCGAGTTCAGTGGTTTAGTTCCTTTAGCAGAATGAGGAGGTGTGCAAATAACCTCAGGTCTGCGTAGGAAAATGAGTTCAGTCGTGACATCAGAGGCTGTAACACATGGGCGTAGTCTGGCAGAATGGGATTACTGTTCGTTATGTAGACCCTTTCATTCAAAGACGCATTACAACCTATTTTTTACAGTCTATGATTACAACACACACACACGGAGGGCGTGGGAACCAAACAGAGCGGGCGTGATTCATGAATAAACAATACTGACTCCCGGGTCTGAATATGGGTCGATAGGAGTGCCGAGACCACGTTAGCTGATTATTAATGAGATGCAGAGTAAATCAGTGATATATCTATATCACACAGTAGCGTTTATTTTAATTATCCCGAATCAGCCAGCATGTATTTGACATCACTAGGCACGTTTTTTTTATTTTTTTTATTATTATTATTTTATTATTATTTTTTTTTTTATGTTGACAAAAAACTATTGCGAAATGACGGCGTTTCCATTAACTGATGTTATGCAACTAAAACTTCATTTTTCCTCTCGCGATAAGTAAAATCATTCCAAAAACCATGGTAACGGACGTTGGTAGGTTTATGTACTATATCCCAGCCACCGCACTGGCCATTATTATTAATGGAAGGAGATGTGTGTGTGTTTTCCAAGCATTAATGGACGACCCTTATTATACTTGTGAGTGGCACATATGAGGAGTTTCTGGGTGTTTCCCCCTCAGATCTGCTGTGAGGTCTTTGATTGTGGCATTTATTTGAGGTTTAGAATCCAGTATTCCTGTAATTATTTTGTCTTTTATGAATTTAGAACTGTTGTCTCGTATTCTGTCCAAACACACCACGTCAGGTGACCTGTAAATGCGCAAAAACTGTATCCATTGCAGTTTTGCGAAATATTTCTTTTTCAAATTGCCTGAAAAACCCCCTCATGCGAGCGTAAAAACTTTTTTGCGATAAATGGGAGTTCTTGCGAAATTGACGCGTTTCCATTGGGTGTATTTTCAATTTCAATTTGCGCAATTTGAAGGGTAATGGAAACGCGGCTACTGTCATGCAGTGTTATTTTATTATTGTTCAAATACTATTATTGTAGTTTTAGTAACACTTTATTTTGATGCTCTACCAACAGATATTCTACCGACTAGAAGTAACTTTGCAATTACATACTAGAGATCGACCGATAATCGGTTTTACCGATATTTGACCCGATATTTTAAGTATTTTCCCATAATCATTCTGATTACTTAAAAAAGACACGAAGAAAGTGAAATTGCAGGAATTACAGAAGCTTATTTAAAAAGTGTTAAATATAACAGTTTGTTCAGTTCAGTGCTGTTGTTATAATTGTCAAAAACAGAAATAAACCAGTAATTAAATATCAGTTATCGGGCACATAAACACGCAAATAATTGATTTCGGTTATAAAAAAATCAATATCGGTCGATCTATAGGCCTATTTATTCTACTAACCAGAGCTCTAACCTAACAGTCTACCTAATAGTCTCATGCAGCTTTAAAGGAGAACTCCGGTCAATTTTAACATTGAGCTCATTTTTTGGTAAATTTGGAGTGCTGTCAGTACAGAGAACAACGACAAAAATGCTTTGCATGTATTGATCCTGGTGGTTAAAGGGTTAGTTCACCCCAAAATGAAAACTCTGTCAGTAATTACTCTCCCTCATGTTGTTCCAACCCCGTAAGTAGGGGTGTGCCATATCATACCGTCCACGATAATACCGGTATAAATTTTTACATGATAAAAAAGTGTCATATCGCGATATCAATGATATAGCGACGCGATGACGTATGGCGCATTTACGTTCCCTAGCGCGCACAACAACAACACCCGTCTGAGAGTAAGAGCAGCCTGTCAGCCTCCGATGACGATTTAGCAATTTCACAAACAGCTTGAGTGTTCAGCGGTGCTGCCGACGCGCGTCTTCTCTCTCTCGCGTTTAGGAGTCGGGACATGACTGAATGGTCTCTTGCACAATCAGGCCATCAGTGCATCGTAACTAAAGTTTATAATTTTCACGTCTTCTTAAGTCTTATCAGTTTAAACATTCAAGCGATTTTAAACTATCCAGTAGGCTACTCGCACGCTCTCTGATAGATAGTTGCACTACATAGAGTACAGCTCGCGAGTAACAAAAGTTATTTTTCGCGGATTATATCACTTTAATGGGGGGGGGGGGGGGGGGACGCAAAATTGTGTAAAACTTCCGGTCTTGGTAAGTATACTCGTAAACACAGTCGGTTATGTATTTAAGGCATGTGACAGTGTGACAGACAGTATAATGAAAACAGCAATGGATCCCTGCACTAGCTGTAAAAGTGACAGCAGCCATAGGCTATGTGTCTGTCATTAATGTTGTCGTCAAAACAACAAAAGATAGCTTTAATTGTAATGAATGAGAATTATTAGCCTATGTATTTCATTTAGTCAGGAATCAGAACTAAAAGACTATGTGTTATTTTACATTTGATTACTTTATTCTGTTTCTGTAGTATTTCTGAATACTGGTGTTAGACCTACACACATTTAACATTTAATTCAAAGATTGAAATCAAGCTTCCTTGTGTTGTGTAAACTCTTAACAATGAGTGAGCAAACATTTAGGTGAGATAAACATAAGAAAGAAAACAAAAGTGTCTATATCGTCATAAATATCATTATCGCAAATATTCTTGAAATATTGTGATATAATTTTGAGGCTATATCGCCCACCCCTACCCGTAAGGCTTTCGTTCATATTCGGAACACAAATTAAGATATTTCTGATTAAATCTGAGAGCTGTCTCACTCCTTCATAGGCTTCTCTGTTATTGAAACTTGCCGGCCCAGAAAGTAAAGACATCGTTAAAATAGTCCGAGTGACTACAGTGGCTCAACCTTACGTTTATCAGGCGATGAGAATACTTTTTGTGCGGAAAACCCCCCAAAATTAACGACTTTATTCAACTCTTCATGTTCTTCTGTGTTTCTCTGAGTGAGTTCACGTAGTGTAACAGCGCAGCGCTTCTGGGTTGTACGTCAGAACGGAGGCTCACTATTGGCTGACGCTGGTCATGTGTGTGATGCTGGCCAATAGTGAGCCTCCGTTCTGACGTACAAGTTGAGCGACTGTAGTCACTTGGACTATTTTAACGATGTCTTTACTAACTTTCTGGGCCGGCAAGTTTCAATAACAGTGAAGCCTATGAAGGAGTGAGACAGCTCTCAGATTTAATCAGAAATATCTTATTTTGTGTTCCGAAGATGAACGAAAGTCTTATTTACACTTATTTACTTCTTGTCTCTGTTTCTTTCGTTTGTGTGTTAGAGTTGCAGTGGTGTGTGTGCCGTGAGGTCACTCTTCCCGCCGGTCCGCTGTACCGGGTCGCCGGATTCTCGCTGTCTCTGCCCTGCACAGTTTCGGGATACGAAGGCCCGCGGACGCAGGAGTTCGAGTGGTACCTGTACCGGGAGGACGCTGGGGGTCGGCAGATCGCTGTGGTGTCCACGCGAGACGCTGGGTTTCCGTACGCGCCGTTCCAGGGTCGTGTGCAGGCGGGCGAGGTTCGGGTCGAGAGGGACTCGGGCGATAAAGCCAGGCTGATAATCCAGAGGCTTCGTCCAGATGATCAGGGCCGTTACGAGTGTTACACGCCCAGCACTGACACGCGCTTCCTGGGGAACTACAGTTCATCAGTGGACGTCAAAGGTAGGTGGTGTATCCATAGACTGTAAAAAAAAAAAATGGACGTAGTGTCCGTGACGTCACCCGTAGGTTTCTGAAGACCGTTTTTGAAGCCTAAAGTGGGCGTGGCTGACCGTCGCCATCTTGGCAGCGCGTCACTCCCGAATTTATTTATTTTTACATTCAGACAATGAGCTGAGGTAACGTGACGGCTAACAGACAGCAGACACACGGCTAATGATGACTAATGACCACAGCCGTGGGAATCCACCTGTCACTCAAAAGTGGACACACCCATAATTATGCAGAAATTTAAGGCTTAATATAATTTAAACGGATGAGTTATAAAAAAATTCACCCCCCTCACAGTCGTGATGAAGGGCAAAATTAGCTGTATAGAACAAAGCCACTTTTTGCACCAGGCTGTAAACATGTTTTTTTCTGCTGTAAAGTTGGGTATTTTAAAGGAGCTGTATGTAAGATTGTGGCCAAAACTGGTACTGCAATCACTGTATCCCCTCCCCCTGACTCGAGGTTGCCAGATATGTTGCAGGATCCAGCAGGAACGTAGGCTGCTACAAGGAGCTG
The DNA here is from genome assembly GCF_949319135.1 of Squalius cephalus. Lineage (NCBI taxonomy): Eukaryota > Metazoa > Chordata > Actinopteri > Cypriniformes > Leuciscidae > Squalius > Squalius cephalus. Next base: position 1,533,347 of record NC_137131.1, on the reverse strand, counting down.
CAACTGTGGTAACTAGAGCAGAGCTGGCAACCCGGATGCCGAAACACTACTGACTTCGTGATTGGTAGATAGGTGGAGGGTGGAGCATCAGGCCAAAACACAAGATGACAACATCAACATCAATTGAGGGCTGCAACTTCACTTTTTAAATGACAATATCCTGGCCGTACTACTGTTGTCAGTGATATAAGTATTTGAAATGAACATGATTTCTTAATGTCTAGTGACATATCAGGGCCATTTTATGATTAATTGAAATACATTTCTTACATACAGCTCCTTTAACATGGAGGAGATACAGATTTGACTCACTTTTGCAGCCGGTCTCTAGTGGCCAGTCGATGAATTGCCGTTTAATTCACTTCCGTGTTGGTTTCAAGAGAGAGACAGGGAGGTTGCCGCTTGGGTGTATCAGGGGCGGGTCAAAAATATGACATGAAAACATTCCAGTTTCACTTTATTTAGCCGGTCTGTAAGGCGTGCTGTCTTAACGCTAACCAATCAGGCCTCAGGAACCGCCCCAAATACAGCAATAACCAATCAGGCCTCAGGAACCGCCCCAAATACAGCAATAACCAATCAGACCTCAGGAACCGCCCCAAATACAGCAATAACCAATCAGGCCTCAGGAACCGCCCCAAATACAGCAATAACCAATCAGGCCTCAGGAACCGCCCCAAATACAGCAATAACCAATCAGACCTCAGGAACCGCCCCAAATACAGCAATAACCAATCAGGCCTCAGGAACCGCCCCAAATACAGCAATAACCAATCAGGCCTCAGGAACCGCCCCAAATACAGCAATAACCAATCAGGCCTCAGGAACCGCCCCAAATACAGCAATAACCAATCAGGCCTCAGGAACCGCCCCAAATACAGCAATAACCAATCAGGCCTCAGGAACCGCCCCAAATACAGCAATAACCTATCAGGCCTCAGGAACCGCCCCAAATACAGCAATAACCAATCAGACCTCAGGAACCGCCCCAAATACAGCAATAACCAATCAGGCCTCAGGAAACGCCCCAAATACAGCAATAACCAATCAGGCCTCAGGAAACGCCCCAAATACAGCAATAACCAATCAGAAAAAAAGAGAAATATATTTTTTAAAGTCAGGGCGATCCTCATTTTCATGATCGATCGTCGCTGTCACGAACAAGTGCTCGATCACTCTTGCCCATCCCTGATTCACATGAAAACCGGTCTTTTAATTTGTACATATTACACAATTTTTACTTTATTTTTGATCAAATAAATGCAGCCTTGGTGAGCAGAAGAGACTCTTTCCAAAAAATTAAAAAAATTAATTTCCAAACTTTAACAGGTACTGTATATTAAACATGAAATTAAGAAATCTGTTCCTTATTTCTGCAGTCATTCCAGATACGCTGCTGATAACACACTCGAGGATTCTGAGCGGCCAGCCTGTAACCGAAGGCACGGAGCTTCAGCTCACATGCGCAGCTTCCGTCCAATCGGATCAACACACTCACGTTTCCGTCACGTTCGGCGTGCGAAGCAGCGGGGGGGCGGAGTCACTGGGTCACAACCTGAGGGAAATAATCGCCATCGACCGCGAGCTGCGCGTGACTCCGGGCCACAGCGGCGGATACGGGAAGAGATACAGAGATGGAGAGATCGCTCTGGAAAAGCGTAAAGGGGACGGAGCCAGGGATCTGTACGTGATGAAGATGAGCGCTCTCGCCCCGGGGGATTCTGGGTCGTATTTCTGCGAGGCTGTGCAGTGGATCAGAGATCCGGATGGCAAATGGGAACGCATCGCACAGAGGACCATGGAGCTCGGGAATCTCACCGTTCAACCACTTGGTTAGTAGCAACCTCTCTTATTTAAGCTATTCGTTTATGTAAAACTTCTTAAAGTCCCCCTTTTATCTCTTAAAACTCATCTTTGATCATCAAAATGACATATTTAAAAGTTTTTTCCTTTTAAAAAAATCATCATGCCTTAAAATATCTTGAATGTAACACGACACCCTTGCCTCATTTATTATCTACGTTTCTATGAATATGCAAATGAGCCCCGCCTCCACTCACTCACTCACTCAGAGATCCACTGGTTGACGATCACACGTTGATCTGATTGGTTACAAGGTAGTTTGTGACGTCAGAAACACCAGCGATTTCAAAGCGTGTTTTTGAGACTGTCTTTGGTTCAGTGCAGTTTTAAGGAGGAAATACTCAGCAATGCTGTCGACTTATGAATTTACACATGGTTTGTCTTAAAGCATATTAAAAACACCACATAGACACATAAACTACATTAAAAGCTTGGTTTTCACCACAGGGGGACTATAACTTAACTTACATTTGCAATGCCATGCTTTTGCCTGTAGTTTCTTGCCTTAAAGGCCCAAAAGAAATGATTTTCTTGGACGTATTTCCTATTGAAACAGGAATCTGAGGATGGTCATATTGAAGAATGGTAAATGCTTTCATGTTAATGAACTGCTGTTTATATCGACTGAGAGACGTTTTAAAGTTTACCGGGTGTGTGTGATTGATTGAGACGCTGTCGGATACGAAGCATCTGCTGGCTTTGGCACGGGCGTCTGCTCTCGCTCATCTTAAAGTGTAAACATCTCATGACTGTACAAGCTGCTTTGGATGTTGTTTACTGTAGCAACTAGATCACAGAAAATCTCTTGGGTTTATTTTCTGTACTTTGGATGTGTGTCAAACTTTTGGATATGTGCAGTGTAAATGCAGGCTGATTTATTCTCCTATAAAAACCCTTGACATCCTTGGGAACTACATTATGGTGCCGCATTTATGGGTAACACTTTATTTTACAGTGTCATTGTTACATATGTTACATGTAGTTACTATAGTAATAACTATAAATTATGCATAATTACATGCAACTAATCCTAACCCTATAGTAAGTACATGTAGTTACTCAATATTACTCAGTACTTAAATGTATAATTACACTGTAATAATGACACCTTAAGCTAAAGTGTAACCCATTAATGTTTATTAACCTTAGTAATAATAAGAAGTGTGGGTTAGCAGGGCTGGGAATTGAACTGAATCGCAAGCTTGCGAATCAAAATCAGTCTCGATTCGTTATCAATTCTTATGGATATATATCAGGTACAGTACATGTACATTTTTCTTAAGGTATTTCATTTATGTATTATGTGACCTATCAGTTACACTTATCAGTTAATGCATACACACTGATATGCTGATAACCCCCAATTATCATTTTATCAAATTAACCAGTTGTCCAGTCTTATGAACCACTTCTTCTTCAGCTGCACGAAATAAGAACAGATTTTTATCATTTATTCATATTATTATCTGTCATGTTATTGGCCATATGCCACTGCAACAGACCATATTATGACGATCGATCATGGGAATTTGTGAAAATTGATATCCCTAGAAAGAAGAATGTCATCTAGGATGACTCGAGGGTGAGTAAATCATGGGTTAATTTTTGGGTGAACTATCCCTTTAAGAACGCGCATGAATATGCGCTAGCGAGAAAGTGCTGCGGTTGTTGCTGTGAATTTAATAACCAGCTTGTGTGATTGTGTTTCCCCGTTTAGTGGACACTCTGAGCGTGCGCTCGGTTCCAGACGGTGACGTCTCTCTGCAGCCCGGCGCTCCTCTCAGCCTCACCTGTCAGGTAGGCTTGCTACGATAGTCGGTGTTGACGGTGTTACCAGTGTTCAGAAGCAAAGTAATGAAATGTAAAATCGCAGATTTAAGCAAATTTGTCATTGTACTGTTTTGTTGTTGTGTTTTCATTAAGAATGATAGGCTAATGAACTCACCTTTCAAACAATCCGCCCCTGAATTGGCGCTAATTTAAAAGCGAAACTAAAATGCGCACACGTGCATTCATATGGTGCGTGTCCACTGGCGCGGAGTGAGCAGAACAGAGCGAGCGTTTTCAGTTCATTCCTTTGGTAGGATTTAATTGAAAATGCTCGCTCTGCCCCGCACCATTATGAATACCTGTGTGGACGTGCGCATTTTAGTTTCACTTTCAAATTAGAGATTTATAAGCCCCCGCCGGTGATACTGGTATTACCGGTGTTGTCACACTTCGATTAAACAGTGGGAAAATATCTTATATACTGTCAGGTGACCGGCGTGGGCGCGTGGAACCGCTCGGCGCTGCTGGTTCAGTGGATGCGGCGCGGGCCGACGGGTGGCGTGGAGGTGGAGGTGTCTCGCGTGGGACCCGACGGCGTGGTCACATGGGGCGATGATGTCAGCAGAGCGGGGGGCGGCAGTATGGAGAAGGAGGCTGATGGGAAGTTTTCTCTGCGTCTGTTCTCCGTTCACCCCGCTGATGCCGGACTCTACCGGTGCGCCGTGAGCGTCTACGCCGGGAGACTAACGCCGGGACCGTCGAGTCCCGCAACGATAACGCAGAGATCGGAGTGGGTCACTGTTAGCCTGAAGACTGACGGTGGGTGTTTGTTTGTATGTTTGTTTGTTTTTTTTGTGAGTGAAGTCATAATTGTCCTTTTTCTAATTTGTTTTCCTTGAATAATTTTGGACTTTTCACTTTTGTAAATCAGAACTCAATTAATTTGCATCATCATTTTTAATGATTAACATCTGTTTTAATACTATTTTTTTTGTTATTGAAATGTATGAAAGCTTGTTTCTGCCACAGAATAAAACATTTTATTTTGTTTTATCAAAATTGTTTTATCTTACATTTACGAGTTTATATCTTACTATTCTGACTTTATAACACAATTGTGACTGTATATCATGCAATTGTGAGAAAAAAAGGCAGAAATGTGAGGAAAAAAGTCACAATTACCTTTTCTTTCTTTTTTTGTGGCGGAAACAAGCTTCCATAGAAATGCATATAGAGGAAATTATTATTAAATGTTATTCCTTGTGTTAATTTAGTGAAAAGCAGTGTAGAAAAAAATATCTTGATTATTTGTAACTAGACATTTACTGTATTTGACTTCATGCATTTATTAGAGGAAATGCATCAATATTGATATATACACTTGTTCAAAAGTTTGAGATTTTTAATGAAATTAATACTTTCATTCAGAAAGGACACATTAATTTGATCAAAAGTGACAGTAAAGACATTTATAATGTTAAAAATAAATGCTTTTAAACTTTATATTCAGAGAATCCTGAAAAATAAATATGAACTGTTTTCAACATTGATAATAATCATTCATGTTTCTTGATCATCAAATCATCATATCAGAATGATTTCTGAAGACTGGAGTAATGATGCTGAAAATACAGCTTTGATCACAGGAATAAATTACACTTTACTATATATTCACATAGAAAACGGCTATTTTGAATCATAATAATATATCACATTATCAGTATTTTTGATCAAATAATTGCAACATTGGTGAGCAGATCGATAATGATATCGATTGATTCATAATTCTAAACAAAATAAAAAATGTTTTACTTTAGACTAATGACCCAGACTTATTTTCATGAGCTTCACTGTACGCCGTGCTGAGAGTTTATCATGCTGTGTTTGTGTGTTTATGCACCGGTTCAGATGTGCGTGTGTCTGCCAGCGTCGATCTTCCTCGTCGCCCGCTCCTGAGGCGCGGCAGTACGATCACGATGCTCTGCAACGTCTCTGTGGAAACTAGCGCTTCTTCACAAGTGGAGGTGCAGTGGCTTCAGAAGCCCAAGGAACCGGCGAGGAAAGACGTCACGTTTTCTGAGGACGCCACAGCACAGCTCATAGCGACCCTGAGCTACGACGGGCTCACGCGCATCTACAGCAACACTAGCGATCTGAGCGTCGACCGCGTGTCTGCAACGAGCTACAGGCTAAGAATCTTCTCGGCCCGTGAAGAGGATCAGGGACACTATCAGTGTCAAGCCGAGGTTTGGTTGCAGGATCCGCGCGGCGGATGGTATAATACAGGAGCGAGAGCAGAGTCCGAGACCGTACACCTGTACCTGTACGCTCGAGGTGAGCTTGATCTGTTGATCAAATCTGTTTCAGTACTAGTGTGGATGTGCAGGTTTTATATATATATATTAGGGCTGTCAAACGATTAATCGCGATTAATCGCATCCAAAATAAAAGTTTGTTTTTACATAATATATGTGTGTGTACGGTGTATAATTATTTTCTATATATAAATACACACACATGCATGTATATATTTAAGAAATATTTGCATGTATATACTGTGTATATATATTTATATTATATATAATTTATATTATATATAAATATTTTATATATAAATAACACATTTTTCTTAAATATATATGCATGTGTGTGCATTTATATATAGAAAATAATTATACTCCATACACACACATATATATTATGTAAACACAAACTTTTATTTTGGATGCGATTAATCGCGATTAATCGTTTGACAGCCCTAATATATATATATATATATATATATATTAGGGCTGGGTATTGACACAAATTTCACAATTCGATTCGATTTCGATTCTGATTCGTTTCAATATTGATTGTTTGGGATATCAGGCAAATTTTCTCAAGGAAAACAAATCTCTTCACTAATGCTGTAAACTATGGGAGTCAGTTGTAGCCTATAGCCTTCATTAGCCTACTATAATATTGAAGGTACAAATTAACTGATTTGTATACAAACACTTAAATTACACTTTTTTTTTTTATAATAATAAAGTTATATGAAATATAAACATTTAAATGGGGGCTGTCATAAAAATCTGCCAGATTTATTCAAACAAGCATTTAAAATTGAAGAACATTAAAAATTATAATGAATATGTAATATGGTGCATATATTTAGCAGCATGCTCCTCTAGAGTTAATTTTTCTCGCTGACTAACAAGTTTATGGTCTCTGGATATGTTTTTTCTGATGTAAATATGACGTTACATGACATTGTTTACAAGCTGTTTTACTGACGTCTTTCCACGGGTGAAACACTGATTGAGCGACTCCATGTCACATGATACGGATTTCGATAAGTTGTACTCTACCTTTTAACACACTTTCAGATGCTCATTCATGTTTATCTCGCGCTGTAACTGGTGTTATTAAGGCGGAGGAGAAGATCATGTGCTTCTCGAGAGCTGAGCCAGAGCGATCTCACGCCACAGCGACAAAATGGCATTTATGAATTTCGTAAGAAAATGGATGTAATTTGAAATCTGAGACTTTGTTTAATATCAATAGTAACAAAGCACAAAGATTATTGCGATTCATCAAATGAAAACAGGATGACTAATCGATTCTTGGGATTTAAGAATCAATATCGATTCGTAAAAATGAGAATCGATTAAAATCGAGAAATCGATATTTTTTACCCAGCCCTAATATATATATATATATATATATATATATATATATATATACATTTTTCCATAAATTCAATACAACAATTGTGGTGATTGTTGTACTAAAAACTTATAAATGTGCAAGTTACCCATATTGTGCTTTATGGCTGGAGCTATCGATTATTTTCGAGTAATCGAGTGTTCTACCGATTATTCCATCGATTAATTGGATAAAAAAATGTGTGGTAATAAAAATAAGTGACCAACAGCCTTTAAAATAACTTGAAATACAAATGCAGTCAAACCAAAATTTACTCACACACCTTCAACATTTCTCACATTATCACAGTTTATTCACTATAATTTAGAAAATGGTAATGAAATATGAGCAGAACTCAGTTGATATTTGACTGGTTTTGTCCGTCCTTCTGTTAGACTGTCTCACACATGAATTATGTTGAATATCTGTCAGCTGTTAAATTTAACTACACAATTAGCTCAACCAATCACCAAGCAATGCTTCATTCTGTTCAGTCTGTGTGTAAAAAGAGCATTAGCATAATTTTTGGTTTGACTGTAAATGCGCTGTTTTTTTTTTCCCCAGAGAAGCACAACACTTTAATCATTTAAATGCATGCAGATTACATGTTCTTGTAATAATGCGGCTCATGGATTCTCATCTGTGGATCGCGCCACTTCCGGTATTTTGCCGGTTACTCGACACTGGTAAATCGCAATCGAGGATTTTGTAAAGTCGAGTACTCGACTTCAATCGAGGAGCCGTGACGGCGCCAGTGTGCTTGCATGATCTGGTGAATTGAAAGCCTGATTATTGGTGTGTTTTTCTCCCCAGTTGCTGATCTTCTGCTCATTCCCCTCGTGGTCGGCGTGTCGTCGGCGCTGTTCGTGGGCATATTGATCATTGCAACGGTGACGTGTTGCTTCATGAAGAGACTGGCTAGACAGCGCTCTCGCATAAGGAAGTAGGAAGTATGAGACTTTCATGGAAAACCTGTGAAAACATTCAAAGACTTGATTGGAGCAAAGAAAAACTGGTTTAAGGTATTTCGGCAGACTTGATGTAATGTGCACTCTGAAAATGTACTGGATGCTCATGTTGTATTTAATCCATATGTGGATGGGAACAGTTGCATATACACAAATGCATGTAGATTCACTTCAAACTGTGACGTTGTGTTCTGCACTGTTTCTGTTCGCTGAAAGGACGTCACATGATGGATATAAACCACTCGCTCGGTTTAAACTAGAGCCTGAATGCAGTTGTGTTTTGGAGAGCTAGCAGAACCACTAATAATAAACCCAAATCACTCACTGTTTTTACAGTGCTATAAAATGTGCTCATAATTCAGTGTTTTCTGTTAGTATAAAATACTTTTTATGGCATGCCATAGTTTTTCACCTTTTCACTTTTTGTATTCAAAAAGTAAATGAAATACACTGAATATACTGAGCAGTTCCAGGCAAACGGGAGCGAACTCCTGCCAAATGCACGTTTGTGTCACAGTAATCTCTTCTTAACGTTAGTTAATTCTTCTGTTCTACTTTGTGAATGGTGAATTTTACAAAATTAAGAAATGTCCAGGTCATATTTGACTCCAAAATTTAAAGAAAAATAATTATATTTTCGGTCATAATGTTTGTTTGTTTTTGTTTTTTTTTGCACAGTTTGCAACATATTTTTTTATAGAAATTAAACCAATATAAAACAACAAATTAAAATAAATTTACAACCAAATGCCAAATTTCTATTTTTTTTTTTCAATTCTGTAATTCATCCGGGTTTGTTTACACATTCTTTATGTGTGTATATGTGTATGTATGTGTGTGTGTGTGTGTGTGTATATATATATATATATATATATATATATATATATATATATATATATATATATATATATATATATATATACGGTATATACATATATACATTTTTCCATAAATTCAATACAAACAATTGTACTTAGAAAATATAAAAGAATATAATTTTGGAATTAAAAAATAGCATTTTTTTATTTTATTTTTTTGCATTACAGTAATAAAAATTGTGGGTGAAAAGAATGTTTAAATAATGTGAAGAAACTCTTACAAATGTGCAGAAAATCTTCAAAAGACATTTTCTTGGCATTTTTGTGAAATTCACCTGAATAGAAGAAATATATGAGTAATAACAAGGGCCCAATAAGCTATGAGGAGTTCAGAGCGGCAGTTTACCATGTTCACATAAACGGCTACAAAAATCAAATAACCAATTTATTAAAACAAAGCCACTTCACCTTATAAAGACACAGACCCGAGCTCTGGAAACGAGGCTCTCCTCACACACTGATTAATGAACTCGTCGAGTCTCTACTTGAAATGCTGTTCAGGCTGTGTTTAGGAGTAACATTTCCCAGGAGTTCCAACTGCACTTACAGGACCAAAGTGAGACCAGGACCAAATCGTGTGCATTTGAAAATCCTCCTAATGTTAAACCGCTGTTCGGCATCGCTATAATTTGACTGTTTGGTGCATCTGGGTCATTCTACAAAAACAGGTGCCTTTCGTGTCCATCATATTAGCAATGAAATCAAGTGTTGAAGTGTTTCCTGGGATAAAATATTGTGCCGTTCTGTAAGTGAACTCTGCCCATGTCTCAATATCTTTTAGAAAACTATCTAAAATAGTCAAACCTGTGACCGTAATCAATTTTACATAGTAAATATTTTTGAAAAATGTATGTTTTTAGAAATATGACCCACTTATCGTTATAGAAGGACCCATTTGTTAAAATAGCACTGACTGTTTTTTTTCTTTGTCTTTTGAAGGAATGGATAATAGGAGTGTTATTACAGATGCATATTATTCTACTGTGTTCATTTTCTCCATGCATTCACCAAAATAATGGGTTCATAACCTGCAGACGGTAGGTTAGATCGACGGATGAGAGATGTGTGTTATGGTTGTGATGTCGGTCTCTGGGATTGGACGAATGTGAAAGCCACATTAACATCAGGGATTCTGTGTTTCTCTGCTTATTTACAGCGTTCAGTCGCTGAAATCTGATTTATCCTCTTATGTCACGTGACCAAACGCTGAATGACAGAATATTCTCTGGATATTAATCCTCTTGTTTACGGGCTGAAGCGTCTCGTGTCATGCTGACTTGATGCTGTTGTCCTGTTTCAGACAGAGGCCATCTTGTTCTCGTTCCTCAGTTGTGCTGTTTTACACACCGTGATGAACCGTGTTGTCGATCCTGACCAACAAGACGATGTCAAAACACGTTGAACGATGTTTGTTTGAATTTGGCTCAAAGTTGTAGGATGAGATTAAATGTTTTTTTGGTAACACTTTACAATAAGGTTTATTAGTTAACATGAGCTAATAATGAACTGCACGTATACAGCATTTATTCATCTTTGTTAATGTTAATTTCAACATTTACTAATACTTTATTAAAGTCTTGTTAATGCACTGTGAACAAACAATGAACAGCTGTATTTTTATTAACTAACATTAACAAAGATTAACAAATACAGTCACAAATGCATTGCTCATGGCTAGTTAATACATTAACTAATGAACCTTATTGTAAAGTGTTGCCTGTTTTTGTTTTTTTTTGCTGGAAACGATCATGCTGAAACACCATCATTTGATGACTTACCTTTTTATATGCATTGCATAATATACAGTAATGCTGATGTCTTGGTTTTGAAGCTGTAACTGTGTTTTCTTGCACTGCGTTTTGTGAGATTCTGTAGTCGGTGGTTTCATTGTCTGCTTCTATTTTGTGTTGATGGTGCTCGAGGTTCCTGAATAAAACATGCCCTGATAAGAGATGTCACATTATTATTGTTTTTGCACACAGTTATGAACTTGTATAAGTTGCATGCAATCCAGTGCTAGAGTGTGTTTTGCACTCTTAAAATTTGCATAGTATTCCAATGCAACCTCTCCATAACAACCGCTAAAGTCAAACAGGGAACATTTTTGAGATTTTTGCATAAACTGTTTATTTCTAAATGAGCTTCTGAAATTGTCATGCCTCAAAAAAACCCAACATTCCTCACTTCTACCGCATGCAAAATATACAAAAAAAGACACATGCTTATCTTGTTCCCCCTTCTCTCTCTTTTTCTGCATTCTTGCTTCTGCATTACTCTGGTTTACTCAGACTCAGTATCACAAGTTTTTTGCTCGTGTGCAATAAATTCTGTGATGTTCCTCATTTATCAGTTGCTTTGTGTAAAAGCTTCCGTTAAGTGACACTTTACACTAATGTCTCTGGTAGTTTCTTTTGTGCTGTGTTAGAACCGACTCTGAAGTAGGAGCTTGTTTAGTTCCCCTAAAATAGTTAAAACTAAAACCGTTCCCAGTTCCACACGCCAAAATAAAGCGGGTATTTTCCCATTAGTTCTAGGAACTATGAAACGGTTCCTCTTGTGCGAAAGCCCCTGTTGTTAGTTAATAACAGTTTAAAAATAAAAATTAATAAGTAAACTTGCATTGCATTGCCTTGCCTTGCCTAATAAGTAATGTTTACTAATGGACCTTATTGTAAAGTTACCAATGTTTGTCTGTTTAATTAAATGTTGCAGCAGTTGCTGCACGATTATGACAAATTCATAATTGTCGATTATTCCCTTGAAATTGTAATTGCGATTATTAATTAATATTATCACAATTTACATTGAATGATGTTTTGAATGGCTTTATACCAGTGGTTCTCAACTCGTGTGGCCATGGGACCCACAAATATATATATATATGCATGTATAAAGCCTATTATAATACATTTGTTTACACAAAAATTGTTGACACACACACACACACACACACACACACTCTGTCTCCCTTTACTTAACATACACATAAATTGTAAGAATATGACTAATACTGATAAATAAACAGTAGGCCTATGAGGTTAAGCTATTAAATAACAGTCCTAAACTAGTTTTTGTTAATGCAATGTTGGTATGAGCCACAAATCATTTAAAAATTTACAAAAATAACACAAAGTGAAAATAGTGGCATTTTGGGGTTATGAAAACAAGAGGTGATACACAATACTAACAAGAACTGTTAATGAAACATGGAAACTGCTCCTGATGAACAGAATAAACATCTGACTAACGTGATTTATTGGTATTTTACTTTTATTTCGTGACTTACTAATTTACGATTGTACAGGTTTTGTATTTTCGGAATACAATATAAATTCAGAATATAAAACAAGTTGCATTTACTATGTTCCATAAGCTTAAACAGTACCATTTTTAATAGTTTACAAGAAAAGTTTGTATATAATGTGCATTATTACATTCATTAAAGTATATACACACTCATCACATTTACAGAGAGGCTGATGTGCTTCATTAAGCATGAAATGTGAAAGTATGTTATGTAACATTTTTCATAATGTGTCATGCCTGATCCCTCACAAAGCACATGGTCATTAACTGAAGTAAATATTGACGCTGATGAAGTCCCTGTGGTGTTTGTATTGATGTCACTGGTAATTACACGTCCATGATCGTGGCGTCACTAGCTCCCAGAAGCTCGTCTGTTTTGAGAGAATGCAAACATAAACTATGAACATGTTGTTAAATATGATTCATGGCATTACTGGACTCTGAAGAGAGCACAAACACAACATCTACACATTTCTATTTGCAGCGTTGTAGCCAATCACAGTGAAGCCTGTTGAGCGCATTAATGCAGTGTCCAATCAGAGTTTTCTTTTTTGTGAAACCTTTCATTATAACTATCGAAGTGTTAGTGATAATCATAGCACTGGACGGTAGAAAAAAAATTATATATTGTGTTTTTGTTCTTAATTTTACTACTGACTGGCAATGCAAGAAATGCTTGTTTTTAAAGGGACTGTTCAGTCACAAATTAATATTGTCTTATAATTTGCTCACCTTTGTGTTGTTTCAAACCCTGTTGAATTGCATAGAAATGGTGATTTACTCAAAGTGACCCTGCAGTGCCACCAAGTGGATGCTTCATTGTTTAAAATTACTATATGTGCCGTTCTACAAAAAAATGTTTGACACCTTTATTCTGCTATCTCTTATTATTTCATAACTTCACATCCCTCTCTGCTTTTTGTTGTTCTTTATTTGCACCATCTGTCAGTGTGCTCTTCAGTTGGCTTTGCTGGACTTGTAACCTAATCCTGGACAGAACTTAATCTTCACAGTCTTTGAGCGACATCTGCACTGTGAGCCTTTGTGATCAAACAGTGATCCGTTAATCAGAGCGCAAGTGTGAGTGTGTTTATTGTGCGTCTGGGAGCTTTGGCCATGTGCTTAAAGATGGTCTGGGAATCCTGCTGTGATACGGTGAAGTGGGTTCTGGTGTATGGATGCTTATTTCTGCCACGGAATAAAAAAGGTAATTGGCCTTTTTAACACAAAAAAGTTGGTTACTTTATTTTTTAATCAAAAAAGCAGAATTTCAGGATGTAAACTCTACACCGAGAAAGTCGAAAAAAGAAAAAAGTCAATTTAAATTCAGTATTACAAGAAAATAAGTCAGAATTGCTGGATGTAAATTCAGTACTACGAGAAAAAAAGTCAGAATTGCAAGATGTAAATTCAGTATTACGATAATAAAAAAGTCAGAATTGCGAGATGTAAATTCAGTATTACTAGAAAAAAAGTCAGAATTGCAAGATGTAAATTCAGTATTACGAGAAAAAAAAGTCAGAATTGCGAGATGTAAATTTAGTATTACGAGAATAAAAAAGTTAGAATTGTGATTTGTAAATTCAGTATTATGAGAAAAAAAAGTCAGAATTGCGAGATGTGAATTCAGTATTATGAGAAAAACATTACGAGAAAAACGTCAGAATTGCAAGATGTAAATTCAGTATTACGAGAAAAAAAGTCAGAATTGCGAGATGTAAATTTAGTATTACGAGAATAAAAAAGTTAGAATTGTGATTTGTAAATTCAGTATTATGAGAAAAAAAAGTCAGAATTGCGAGATGTGAATTCAGTATTATGAGAAAAACATTACGAGAAAAACGTCAGAATTGCAAGATGTAAATTCAGTATTACGAGAAAAAAAGTCAATTGCGAAATGTAAATTCAGTATTACGAGAAAAACATTACGAGAAAAACATGTCAGAATTGCGAGATGTAAATTCAGTATTACGAGAAAAAAAAGTCAGAATTGCGAAATGTAAATTCAGTATTACGAGAAAAACGTCAGAATTGCAAGATGTAAATTCAGTATTACGAGAAAAAAAAGTCAGAATTGCGAGATGTAAATTTAGTATTACGAGAATAAAAAAGTTAGAATTGTGATTTGTAAATTTAGTATTATGAGAAAAAAAAGTCAGAATTGCGAGATGTGAATTCAGTATTATGAGAAAAACATTACGAGAAAAACGTCAGAATTGCAAGATGTAAATTCAGTATTACGAGAAAAAAAGTCAGAATTGCGAAATGTAAATTCAGTATTACGAGAAAAACATTACGAGAAAAACGTCAGAATTGCAAGATGTAAATTCAGTATTACGAGAAAAAAAGTCAGAATTGCGAAATGTAAATTCAGTATTACGAGAAAAACATTACGAGAAAAACATGTCAGAATTGCGAGATGTAAATTCAGTATTACGAGAAAAACATGTCAGAATTGCAAGATGTAAATTCAGTATTACGAGAAAAAAAAGTCAGAATTGCGAGATGTAAATTTAGTATTACGAGGATAAAAAAGTTAGAATTGTGATTTGTAAATTTAGTATGAGAAAAAAGTCAGAATTGCGAGATGTGAATTCAGTATTATGAGAAAAACATTACGAGAAAAACGTCAGAATTGCAAGATGTAAATTCAGTATTACGAGAAAAAGTCAGAATTGCGAGATGTAAATTTAGTATTACGAGAATAAAAAAGTTAGAATTGTGATTTGTAAATTCAGTATTATGAGAAAAAAAAGTCAGAATTGCGAGATGTGAATTCAGTATTATGAGAAAAACATTACGAGAAAAACGTCAGAATTGCAAGATGTAAATTCAGTATTACGAGAAAAAAAGTCAGAATTGCGAAATGTAAATTCAGTATTACGAGAAAAACATTACGAGAAAAACATGTCAGAATTGCGAGATGTAAATTCAGTATTACGAGAAAAAAGTCAGAATTGCGAAATGTAAATTCAGTATTACGAGAAAAACGTCAGAATTGCAAGATGTAAATTCAGTATTACGAGAAAAAAAAGTCAGAATTGCGAGATGTAAATTTAGTATTACGAGAATAAAAAAGTTAGAATTGTGATTTGTAAATTTAGTATTATGAGAAAAAAAAGTCAGAATTGCGAGATGTGAATTCAGTATTATGAGAAAAACATTACGAGAAAAACGTCAGAATTGCAAGATGTAAATTCAGTATTACGAGAAAAAAAGTCAGAATTGCGAAATGTAAATTCAGTATTACGAGAAAAACATTACGAGAAAAACATGTCAGAATTGCGAGATGTAAATTCAGTATTACGAGAAAAAAAGTCAGAATTGCGAGATGTAAATTTAGTATTACGAGAATAAAAAAGTTAGAATTGTGATTTGTAAATTCAGTATTATGAGAAAAAAAAAGTCAGAATTGCGAGATGTGAATTCAGTATTATGAGAAAAACATTACGAGAAAAACATGTCAGAATTGCAAGATGTAAATTCAGTATTACGAGAAAAAAAGTCAGAATTGCGAGATGTAAATTTAGTATTACGAGAATAAAAAAGTTAGAATTGTGATTTGTAAATTCAGTATTATGAGAAAAAAAAAGTCAGAATTGCGAGATGTGAATTCAGTATTATGAGAAAAACATTACGAGAAAAACGTCAGAATTGCAAGATGTAAATTCAGTATTACGAGAAAAAAAGTCAGAATTGCGAAATGTAAATTCAGTATTACGAGAAAAACATTACGAGAAAAACATGTCAGAATTGCGAGATGTAAATTCAGTATTACGAGAAAAAAAGGTCAGAATTGCGAAATGTAAATTCAGTATTACGAGAAAAACATGTCAGAATTGCGAGATTTAAATTCAGTATTATGAGAAAAAAAAGTCAGAATTGCGAGATGTAAATTCAGTATTACGAGGAAAAAAAAGTCAGAATTACGAGATGTAAATTCAGTATTACGAGAAAAAAAGTCAGAATTGCGAGATGTAAATTCAGTATTACGAGAAAAAAAGTCAGAATTACGAGATGTAAATTCAGTATTACGAGAAAAAAAGTCAGAATTGCGAGATGTAAATTCAGTATTACGAGAAAAAAAAGTCAGAATTGCGAGATGTAAATTCAGTATTACGAGAAAAAAAAAGTCAGAATTACGAGATGTAAATTCAGTATTACGAGAAAAAGTCAGAATTGCGAGATGTAAATTTAGTATTACGAGAATAAAAAAGTCAGAATTACGAGATGTAAATTCAGTATTACGAGAAAAAGTCAGAATTGTGAGATGTAAATTCAGTATTATGAGAAAAAAAGTCAGAATTGTGAGATGTAAATTCAGTATTACGAGAAAAAAAGTCAGAATTGCGAGATGTAAATTCAGTATTACGAGAAGAAAAGTCAGAATTGTGAGAAGTAAATTCAGAATTGAGTTAAAAAAAATCTGAGATAAAAAGTTGCGATTATCTTTTTGGTTGTTTTTTATTGTGTGGCGTAAGCAGTGTTCCCCGCGGATGAGTCCTCACCCCAGTGCGCGGGCAGTGGATCTGCGCATACCACTCCAGACAGTACAGACACACGTGGATGCCCTGACCGATGAACAGACACACCCACATGATGATGTTCCACACCGGGCTCTTCCGGCTGTCGTTCATGGCGAAGTTGAACACCACTGGAAAGGTACACACAAAATCACCACATTTCTGCCTGCTTTTTAACTCTTTAACTTGTCATTATGCTGTCTAGATATTTCATGTTGGCCAAAATCTTAAGGCTTTGTATGTATGTATTTATTTAATTAATTTAAATTAAATTAATGCTCTGATATCAGTCAAACCAATAATTATTAAAGCACCAGATATCATTTTTTACTAGTGTGTGCAGGACACTATAGTTCATTAATGTAAGTGAGGAGAGCAAAATAAAGTAAATTGTGACATATTATACCCAATAATTCTTCATACATCGACTACCAGTAACATTTGGGACCAAATATTTCTCAGACACTTTGAGCTGATCATGTTTTGCTGAAGTGTTTTTTGTCTTTAATTGCTAATGCTCTTTTTACACGCAGACTGAACAGAATGAACTGAAGCATTGCTTGGTGATTGGTTGAGCTAAACTTGTATTATCTAATTTTGTAGTTAAATTTAACAGCTGACAGATATTCAACATAATTCATGTGTGAGACAGTCTAACAGAAGGACGGACAAAACCAGTCAAATATCAACTGAGTTCTGCTCATATTTTATTACCATTTTCTAAATTATAGAGAATAAACTGTGATACTGTGAGAAATGTCGGTGTCTGAATTAATTTTGTGCAGCAACAACATACAATACATAAAAATAGTTGGTAACACTTTACAATAATTAATAATTACCTTATTGTTAAGTGTTACCAATTAGTTAAACTACTGTTCTTACCACCGATACCCGCGAATGTGCAGAACATCACCGGGTAGAAGAACCCGAAGCCCATCGTGAAGGCGTATTCATGAACGAATGCAGAAACGGCAAAGACACACAGTGTGGCCATCGAGCGGAGTTTATAACCCGACAGCTGAGGGGATCAAGACAGACTCAAGGTCAGAATCATTCAGACATGACACGTATTTTAACAGTGAGATTCTCACCTGGAGGAAGTCTCTGTAGCCGTAATAATAAAGCCAGTCGTGGACGACGATGTTCCATGTGCGGTAATAATTAGCAAAAGAAGTGGAGTTCCACCAGTCCTGATGAAAGAGAGACGAGACTCTAAACCTGTGAACCTGCACTAGTTAATAACAACAAGCAATGCATTTATTACATTATTCATCTTAAAGTCCCCCTGTGGTGAAAATCCAGCTTTTAATGTTGTTTATGTGTCTATGTGGTGTTTTTAATCTGCTTTAAGACAAACCATGTGTAAATTCATAAGTCGACACCATTGCTGAGTATTTCCTCCTTAAAATACAATATTTATGCAGTTGTGATATTGATCTTCTTAATTTATAAACATTTAAAATGCTAAATTTTTACATATAAAACTGATTTTAAAAATAAAAAAATATAATAAAATAACAAAAAAGAAAATAAAGTAATTTAATCTGATGTTTTATGGGCATCGGTAGCTTTAGTTGATTCCTTTTATATAATGCACAAAATAAAAACAGCAATCAATAAAATAAAGCAAATAAAATAAAATGTTTCTGCTGTGAAACTTCAAAATATATAAAAATATAGAATTATAAATGTTTAAATTTAAAATTGATAAATTAAAATGAAAGAAACAAACAAAAAAGTTGTTCAAAAAAAAATATAAACTAAATGCAAACATAAATAAACACTAAAAACTCATCTTTTTAAAGACCCCCTGTGGTGAAAATCCATCTTTTAATGTTGTTTATG
>NC_137131.1:1442001-1509501 GCF_949319135.1 Squalius cephalus | reverse complement strand
TAACACTGTGTGAACACTAACACTGCTCTACAACCAGTAAAAAAATATTTTTTTACATTATTTGTTAAATATACTTTAATGTCCTTTTTAAATTTTATATATATTTTTATTATATTTTTATATTTGTTAAATATACTCTAATTTATAATTTTTATAATTAGACAATCAAACACCTTATAACACTGGCAGACGGAGTATAAGATCAGCTGCAGACCTTTTTTAAATTTTATTTATTTATATGTTGGTCTTGACGCCTACGTCAGCTGAGAGAGTGCTTTCATTTATGTGTTAAATAAATAAATATATTTTTTAAATCATCAAGTACAGATGGTAGCATGATAAATTTCATTTATGCCATTTAAAAAATATATATATTTTTGATGGTTTTCATCACTGTATAAAAGTAATAAGAATCGAGGGGTGTAATTATGAAAATAATGTTACAGTTTTTAAATTTTTCTTTTCTTTATGCAAAATACAATTTCTCATTTTTGATGTAAATGTTTGTGTGTAATGTGAGCCAGACGTGTTGAAGTGAGCGATTAGTCAGTCCCACCCTCAGGAAGTTCATGCCGACGTACTTCCACCTGATGGACGGGTTTCTGAAGGGAACAGCAAACAGTGAGGATATTGATTTTTAAGTGTGTAATACAGTCGTGTGGCTCAACAAGAGGCGCTTACCGCGGATACACCTCACGGTAGATCAGAGTCGGGCAGAACAAGAAGTACAGATAACTGGAGAGGGACGGATATCGCAGAGGTTTATCTGTGGAAAAACAGACGTGAAGATCAGACTCAAACACATTCACTCAGACGCCTTCAACATTTCTCACATTATCACAGTTTATTCGCTATAGTTTAGAAAATGGTAATAAAATATGAGCAGAACTCAGTTGATATTTGACTGGTTTTGTCCATCCTTCTGTTAGACTGTCTCACACATGAATTATGTTGAATATCTGTCAGCTGTTAAATTTAAAGGGATAGTTCACTTTGAAATTAAATTTTGGTGTGTTTTAGCTTACCTCAAGGGCATCCAAGATGTAGGTGTCTTTTTTTCCACAGTAGTTTCAATTTTTATATTTTTAGGTCAAACTGTTCTTGTTTGTCAGTCATATAATGCAGGTCTATGGTCACTGTCTCAAAGAGCATGCACAGAGTCCAAATTAAACAATTCCCCATCGTCCAAATTAAACAATTCCCCATCGTAAGTACACATTAATGGTCTAAGACACGAAACGAGCGGTTTGTGTGAGAAAATGAACAGTATTTATATCGTTTTTACCTCTTGTACACAGCCACGTCCAAGTGATCTGAGGGCGCGAGCGCATCCTGGTGTGTGACGTGTGCGCAGACTGGTGCATAGATAAATACACTAGATGTCGCATTAAAGACATTCATTCCAATGAACTGCCGTAGACAAGGCGACATCTAGTGTATTTATCTATGCACCAGTCTGCGCACACGTCACACACCAGGATGCGCTCGCGCCCTCAGATCACTTGGACGTGGCTGTGTACAAGAGGTAAAAACGATATAAATACTGTTCGTTTTCTCACACAAACCGCTCGTTTCGTGTCTTAGACCATTAATGTGTACTTACGATGGGGAATTGTTTAATTTGGACGATGGGGAATTGTTTAATTTGGACTCTGTGCATGCTCTTTGAGACAGTGACCATAGACCTGCATTATATGACTGACAGACAAGAACGGTTTGACCTAAAAATATCAAAACTGAAACTACTGCGGAAAAAAAGACACCTACATCTTGGATGCCCTTCAGGTAAGCTAAAACATACCAAAATTTAATTTCAAAGTGAACTATCCCTTTAACGACACAATTAGATAATACCAGTTTAGCTCAACCAATCACCAAGCAATGCTTCATTGTGTTCAGTCTGTGTGTAAAAAGAGCATTAGCAATTAAAGAAAACACACTTCAGCAAAACATGATCAGCTCAAAGTGTCTGAGTAATGTTTGGTCCCAAATTTTTACTGGTAGTCGCTGTATGAAGAATTATTGGGTGTAATATGTCACAGTTTACTTTATTTTGCTCTCCTCACTTACAGAAATGAACTATAGTGTCTAGTAAAAATGATATCTGGTGTGTTTTCAGCACTCTTACCCTTCTGTGTGTTGTTTTTGAGGACGGCTGGTACGGTTTCACGGATAAACGAGTAGCTCTTCATCACTAATCTGATCTGTGGAGTAAAAGCAGGAGTAAGGCCTCGTCTACACTGCAGGTCTTGATGCCCAGTTCTGATTTGTTGCCTTTATCTGATTTTTTTGCCCGTCCGTTTACACGTTCTTTCAACTGTGACCCATATCCGATTCATGTGTTTACACTGACATACTATCTGAAACATCGCGCATGCTTAACGGGTTCAACTCTCTTGCACAGATGGGCGGACGTGAAATATGCTTGATGCTAGCTCTGCGATATATGCGAAGTTCGCCAAACATCATCATGATTATGAGGCGGAGGAGGACGAACAGTGCCATCATGTGCTTCAGTTATTGTGTGTGTGAGAGATCTCAGGACTGGCGGGAGCAGATTGTGTTTAAATATTGGCTTTAACGAGGAGCGATGGGTCCGAAATTTTTTTGTGTACAACATGTTGTCAACGTTTGTCCACATTCCTCTCCTTCGACGACACAACGACGAGTCCATCCGTCCCTGTGCAGACGCGCGTCGGGGTTTCTCTCGTCATTAAACCGCGGAGACGTCGCCTAATGCCTCAGACAACCCCATCTCCCTGTTTACATGACAGTCGCATTGGCATTTATTTCCACATGTGAATGAGGCCTGAAACCGATCTGGAAATATCCGAACGCATGCGTTTTGTTCCTGTTTACACGGTCATAGAACACATCGGATCTGTGTCACATATGAGCAAAACATCGGAATTGGGTCACATTTCACTGAGTGTAAACCAGGCCTTATTCGACCTGTATCTGCCCAGTTTTGTCTATTAGGCCGCTGACCTCTGACCCCCTATTTGAGCACGTCTGCTTTGATATGCATGAGATGATGCCAATAATTTAGTATTTATTTAATTTGGCAAAGGCCAGCAGACTTTGGACCCTGAACCTCAAATGAACTTTGGCACACACCACTGGGCATCGCTTCGGGCAGAGCCCGTCTACGGAGAGCCTGCCCACTCCCTATTAAGCTCTATTGTACCGAATTTTGGTTGTAATACCACCAGAGTTCCACTGGGGGCGATCGCCATGAGTGCAAAATGAATGGGAGTCAATGGGGCTAGACGGCTAAATTTGTCTCTTTCACCCGATCGCCGTTGAGAAATCTCAGGTTTGATTGTAGATTTTGCAAGTTCAACATGGATTTTAGGTCGAAAGTTGAATGAACGAGTACTTATGTCGTTTTGATTTCTTACAGGTTGAGTTGTTGTTGCCCTTAACACGCTAGCATTCTGCTAATGACGTCAGCATTCTGACGTCATTGACATTTTGAAAGACTTTTTAAAGCAAATAAGTGACTCTAAAAAATCTAACACCCAGCAATGTGTAATTTCTTTGCATCTCCTTTCGAATACAACATTCAAATTACTAGACAAAAAATTATATCCTGAGAAAAGTGGATTTTGAGGGGTATACCGCCATTGACCTCCATTCATTCTGCACTCGTCCTGTGAGCGCCCTCATGTGGAGCCAGAGTGGAACTGCAACCAGTTCAGAAGCCGGAAGTTTACTGAGAGTGAAACTTCTCGCCATATTAGACATTCTCTGCTTCGGGTCTGGCACAATATTATTAAAACCCAGTTCGTTAACCATTAATTTAACAAACGTTTTATCTTCATAGTATTTGATGTAATGAAGATAATGATGATCATTCAACGATATATATATATATTAGGGCTGTCAAACGATTAATCGCGATTAATCGCATCCAAAATAAAAGTTTGTGTTTACATAATATAGTGTGTGTGTGTGTACGGTGTATAATTATTTTCTATATATAAATACACACACATGCATGTATATATTTAAGAAATATTTGCATGTATATACTGTGTATATATATTTATATTATATATAATTTATATTATATATAAATATTTTATATATAAATAACACATTTTTCTTAAATATATATGCATGTGTGTGTATTTATATATAGAAAATAATTATACTCTATACACACACATATATTATGTAAACACAAACTTTTATTTTGGATGCGATTAATCGCGATTAATCGTTTGACAGCCCTAATATATATATATATATATATATATATATATATATATATATATATATATATAGTCTATTATTTTTATTTAATAATCATTAAATTAAATATGTAATATATTTCTGATTATACATCTCATTTAATTATACAGATTATATAAATAATGATTGTCATTAAATGATATATTATTAAAACCCAGTTTGTTAACCATTAATTTATTAAACTTCTATCTTCATAGTATTTAATATAATGATGTATTAGATATTATATTATATCATATTATATTATTATAAATAAGTTTATATTAAATAATGATAATCATTCAACTTGTAAACATTAAACATAAAAAAGTGTATGTATATATATATATATATATATATATATATATATATATATATATATATATATATATATATATATATATATATATATAAATTTAGTTCGATATAATTAATTGAATTTAATTATTAAATTACATGCATATGCATTTAAATATATTACATATGCATGTAATGTAATAATACAGTAGATTAAGTAAAGCCTGTCGATTGTATATTCCCAGTACCTGTTCTAATATGATGATGAACCTTGATGCGGGCGGCAGCTGATAATGCAGGACGACACACACAGGGAATATTCCCAGCATGCTCATCTGCGCAGCACACAGCGTGAGCGCACACACACACGTCCTCCAGCGGCTCCTGAGGGCCCGTTCGCCCCAGACCCGCAGGACGTGGTACGGCCCGAGCAGAGTGTAGCTCAACATGAGCGTCCAGGCCCAGACCACCGTCCCCAACTGACCGAACGCGTAATAGAACAGATCAAAGTCCAGAACCAGCCTGAAAGACACACACACTCACTGTCAGGCTCTCTCTCACACACACACACACACACACACTCACTGTCAGGCTCTCACACACACACACACACACACACACACACACACACACACACACACACACACACACACAAACACTCACTGTCAGGCTCTCACACACACACACACACACACACACACACAAACACTCACTGTCAGGCTCTCACACTCACACACACACACTCACTGTCAGGCTCTCACACACACACTCACTGTCAGGCTCTCACACACACACTCACTGTCAGGCTCTCTCTCACACACACAGACACACACACACACACACACACACACACACACACACTCACTGTCAGGCTCACACACACACACACACACACACACACACACACACACAAACACTCACTGTCAGGCTCTCTCACACACACACACACACACACACACACACTCACTGTCAGGCTCTCACACTCACACTCACACACTCACTGTCAGGCTCTCTCTCTCACACACACACACACACACACACACACACACACACACACACTCACACACACACACACACACACACTCACTGTCAGGCTCTCTCACACACACACACACACACACACACACAAACACTCACTGTCAGGCTCTCACACACACACACACACACACACACACTCACTGTCAGGCTCTCACACTCACACACACACACACACACACTCACTGTCAGGCTCTCACACACACACATACACGCGTATACACACTCACTGTCATGCTCTCACACACACACGTTTACACACTCACTGTCAGGCTTACACACACACACACACACTCTCACCTGCCCTGGTCGATGTAGTCCACTGCTAAAGTGCTCATGATGAACAGGAATAGAGCTGCGATGAACATGTGGTAGATGGTCCTGATGTGACTGATCTCAAATAACTCACTGGAGAGAGAGGAACACTTCTTTTGTGCCATTTTTGGTTAAAATATTAATAATAATAATAATAAATATAGCTGCAAGCAGCAATTACCGGGGCCAAGCAGAATAAGACGACAAGACATGCCAACATTGCTGAAAGTGTCAGATCAACTGCAACAATTAGCAATTAAAGACATTTAAAGAAGATTTTAGGCGAAATGCCTGAAAAATCATATAAACAGTAATTAAAAATATGATTTAATGGATTATCACTTTCGACCAATAGGTGGCGCAGTTACAAAACTGATGTGATGTGGTCAGAGTGAAGTGACAATGACACATACAAAGTTTGGTGTCAATATGTCAAGGCATTGCAGAGATAAAGCCTGAATAATGCTTTTAGCATCATGCCTCAACTTTGCTGCTGCGCTATACGAAAACGGTTTCGTCAATCGACACGAAATCCATAACTTTCAGTCGGCACAGTCTGGAGATGATATGATTCGATTTTGGTGAAAATCGGACAATCGGTGTAGGAGGAGTTCGAAAAAGTAGGTTTTGAATGAAAATAGCATTTTATTTCACAAAACTCTATTGAAGTCAATGGGAATTTCATGTTTTGTTCTATTATAGCGCCACCAAGAGGCTCAGTCCCACAATTTTTTTTACGTGTCCTCAGAGTGAGCCCATACATATGTGTGTCGGTTTTGGTGAAAATATCTCAATTCGCTTCAGAGTTATAGGCATTTATATGAAAAAACACGTAAAAAATGACTGACACATGACTTTGTTTGGAATTTACTACCCCTAAACATCAATATTTTCGCATTTGGGCATTGGCGTATAGCTATCGACCTATGTTTCCAAACTTCTGACGGTGGTTTCGTCTCGATCGGACTAGCGGTTTCGAAGATATAGCCAAATGTTTTTTAAGCGCTAAATCACAACGCTACACAAACCGTAAGGCGAAACCTAGCATGTTTGGTATCATAGGACTCGGCAATGATTCAGGAGTCTAAAAAGATGAGTTTCGTGAAAATAAGTTGACCACACCCAAAGTTATAAGCATTTGAAAAAAAAAATTCACCACTAGGTGGCGCTGTTTCGAAACTTCTCACGCTCCTTCAGGACATCGGGCTGATGACCCATACCAAGTTCCGTAACAATCCGTTCATGTGTTCTTAAAATACAGCATTTTAGCACAAAATTCAAAATGGCCGACAGCCAAAATGGCCGATATGGTAATATTGGATATCAGTGGACTCGGCATGTTACCCTGAATCTAACGAGACCAATTTTATGATTTTTGGACAAACTGTTCAGAAGTTATAAGCAAAAATAGCCATTTTTCATATCTCCGGACCAGTAGGTGGCGCTGCGCCGAAACACAGCATGTAGCCTCAGGTCATGCTTGTGATGACATGTACCAACTTTGGTCTGAATCTGATAAAGCGTTGCGGAGATACGGCTTTACATCTGTTTTCGCAAGCGCTACGTAAAATTTATTCGTGGGTTTATCGAAAACTGTTAAGCGAATCAACTTGAATTCCATAACTTTTTGTCAGCATGGTCTGTAGATGATCTGGTTTAATTTTCGTGCAAATCGGACAAACCGTCTAGGACGAGTTCGAAAAAGTAGCTTTTTAGATAAATTCAAAATGGCGGCCATATTGTTATGACGGAAATGACGTCATAGGGTGCAATCGAATTGGCATGAGCTCAGGAATCAGAGAGAAAAAGAATTTTGTTGATTGGCCTTACGGTTCAAAAGTTATTAGCAAAATAAAAGTGAAAATTTGGACAGGTGGTGGCGCTAGAGGGAATGACTTAGACACACCAAAATTGGTGTATTTAATGTTGGGACTGTCCTCTATCAGAATGTCAAACCAAAACAACTTTCCCGCATTCGGTTCTATGGGCTGCCATAGACTCCCAGTTGGAAGAAGGAAGAATAATAATAATAAGAACGGGAACAGATACAATAGGTGCCTCCGCACCTTCGGTGCTTGGCCCCTAATAATACATATAGCTGCAACAGCAGTGCAGAGCCAGAAGAGCAAAAACAGAACGAGCATAAAAAACACACGACACGCTTTCACTTAGCTTCCGAGGTTCAGTAGTTCAATTTTGCAAATAAATGCAACAAATAACAAATAAATGTTATATTTAACAAGTTCAGATTCGATTATTCTTAGAACGACACCATGTCTGGAACAGATGCACCTCTTCTGGCCACAGTATCTCCTGCGGTCTGGGCATGTGCCACAGGATTCGGACCCATGACCAGAAATGTTGTGCCGATATGTCAGATTGTTTAAAATATGCAATTTATGACAAAATTCAAAATGGCCGACCGATGGTTTATCCTCGGATTATATCTTGGGATTGGGCATGAGATGAGGAATCCAAAGACACCAAGGTCACTGTTTTCTGACAAACTGTTCAAATATGAGATGATGCCAGTAATTTAGTATTTGTTTAATTTGGCAAAGGCCAGCAGACTTTGGACCCTGAACCTCAAATGAAGGTTGGCACACGCCACTGGGCATCGCTTCGGGTCTGGCACAATATTATTAAAACCCAGTTCGTTAACCATTAATTTAACAAACGTTTTATCATCATAGTATTTGATGTAATGATGATAATGATAATCATTAAACGATAGATAAGATAGATAGATAGATAGATAGATAGATAGATAGATAGATATTCTATTATTTTTCTATAGTCTATTATTTTTATTTAATAATCATTAAATTAAATATGTAATGTATTTCTGATTATACATATTATTTAATTATATAGATTATAAAAATATTTAAATAATGATTGTCATTAAATGATATATTATTATGAAAACCCAGTTTGTTAACCATTCATTTATTAAACTTCATAGTATTTGATGTAATGATGTATTATTTATTATATTATATTATATCATATATTATTATAAATAATATTATATCATATCATATTATTATAAATAATTTTATATTAAATAATGATAATCACTAAACTATATATATATATATATATATATTCTATTATTTTTATTTAATAATCATTCAATTATATATGTAATTTATTTCTGATTATATCTCATTTAATTATTCTGTAGATTATATACAAAAATATATTACATATTTTATAAATGATTGTCATTAAATTATATATGTAACTTATTTTTGATTATATACCTAATTATTAGATATAATTTAATTATGTATATTATATATTAAAATATATTATATATAAAATAATTACATATAATTTATTATATAATTTATAATTTATTTATTTATTATAAACATCTAAACATAATTTTTTTTATATATATATATATATATAAATTAATACATTTAATTTAATTTTATATAATTTAATGTTCTCAGATCATGGTTCTGATGAAGTGTACCAAGTTTCGTTTCAGTTGACCAATCTTGAGTCAAAATTATGTTCGCAACATATTTTCTAGAACAAATCTTTCAAAAGTTATAAGCATTTGAAAAGGGAATTTTTGAACTGGTGGTGGCGCTATAGAGTTGGTCTTAGAGACCCCAAAGTCGGTCTTATTACTGTTCATTACCATCACTACCAGTGTGCCAATTTTCATCATTTTCCTACTTGCGGTTCCTAGGGCTGCCATAGACTCCCATTGGGGAGGAAGAATAATAAAGTAAACTGATGACCATTACAGTTTTTTCAGAACATCTAAAACACGTTTTAATATTTTTATGAAATTGTTTATGAAGTCGTGACCTTTCACCTTTGGTATTTAGGATGTTTTGCAGTTTTAAATTGTCAAATTATTTGTTTATTACTAGGCTGTCAGTCTTGTGGGTGGTCGCTAGGGCGTTGCTAGGGTGGTTAAGGATTTTCGATTATCGATTCATAAACGTCAGTAATAATACTTACTCCAGCAGTGAGCATCTGGCTATAAACACCTTCCCCTGCTCCAGTTTGTGCCTGGAAATCAAAGTATATATGCAGAAACACTTTTATTCAGGCACGTGACTCCTTCTGCATTGGCAGGATGTGACATCACAGAAACTCTCACCTGTTATTGGTGCTTTCCGTCTGGTCGGTGTGTGTTTGTGTTTGTGTTTGTGTGGACAGAGACTGCAGTGAGTCAGTGAGCGCTCGCTCCAACACTTCATTCAGACGAGACTGAACATGTTTGATCACGGCCTCTTTCATCCTCTGAGCAGAAAATACAGTGTCACATGACCAGTCTGAGACCAGCTGAGACTGCACTATCATGTTGTTGTTGGGTTGTTCTAATTTTTCTTTTTCTTTTTTCTTTTTTTTTTTTTTTTTTGTTTAAATTAAAGGCAAAAATCACCATGGACTATAAATACTGCAATATGCAATACTAAAAAACAAATGTTTGCGAATATGTATATATATTCATATGTATATACACTCACCTAAAGGATTATTAGGAACACCTGTTCAATTTCTCATTAATGCAATTATCTAATCAACCAATCACATGGCAGTTGCTTCAATGCATTTAGGGGTGTGGTCCTGGTCAAGACAATCTCCTGAACTCCAAACTGAATGTCAGAATGGGAAAGAAAGGTGATTTAAGCAATTTTGAGCGTGGCATGGTTGTTGGTGCCAGACGGGCCGGTCTGAGTATTTCACAATCTGCTCAGTTACTGGGATTTTCACGCACAACCATTTCTAGGGTTTACAACGAATGGTGTGAAAAGGGAAAAACATCCAGTATGCGGCAGTCCTGTGGGCGAAAATGCCTTGTTGATGCTAGAGGTCAGAGGAGAATGGGCCGACTGATTCAAGCTGATAGAAGAGCAACTTTGACTGAAATAACCACTCGTTACAACCGAGGTATGCAGCAAAGCATTTGTGAAGCCACAACACGCACAACCTTGAGGCGGATGGGCTACAACAGCAGAAGACCCCACCGGGTACCACTCATCTCCACTTCAAATAGGAAAAAGAGGCTACAATTTGCACGAGCTCGCCAAAATTGGACAGTTGAAGACTGGAAAAATGTTGCCTGGTCTGATGAGTCTCGATTTCTGTTGAGACATTCAGATGGTAGAGTCAGAATTTGGCGTAAACAGAATGAGAACATGGATCCATCATACCTTGTTACCACTGTGCAGGCTGGTGGTGGTGGTGTAATGGTGTGGGGGATGTTTTCTTGGCACACTTTAGGCCCCTTAGTGCCAATTGGGCATCGTTTAAATGCCACGGCCTACCTGAGCATTGTTTCTGACCATGTCCATCCCTTTATGACCACCATGTACCCATTCTCTGATGGCTACTTCCAGCAGGATAATGCACCATGTCACAAAGCTCGAATCATTTCAAATTGGTTTCTTGAACATGACAATGAGTTCACTGTACTAAAATGGCCCCCACAGTCACCAGATCTCAACCCAATAGAGCATCTTTGGGATGTGGTGGAACGGGAGCTTCGTGCCCTGGATGTGCATCCCACAAATCTCCATCAACTGCAAGATGCTATCCTATCAATATGGGCCAACATTTCTAAAGAATGCTTTCAGCACCTTGTTGAATCAATGCCACGTAAAATTAAAGCAGTTCTGAAGGCGAAAGGGGGTCAAACACAGTATTAGTATGGTGTTCCTAATAATCCTTTAGGTGAGTGTATGTATTTTGATATTTTCATTAAATTCTCAAATACAAAAATGCTGATATATTATTAATATTTAATATTATAAATATTAAATGCTGATGTAATAAAACAATTTAATTGGTATTTGATGCCTTTAATTTCAACACACACACACATATATATTTATTAAATATTAAATGTATATATTTTATATATACAGTATATATATATAATAATTATATAAATTGAACTATTAAACACTTTTTTATTTAAATCAGCTTACATTAAAGGCATTACAACAAATAGCACCATGATGTATAAATGCTTCCAAAACACACACACACACACACACACACACACACACACACACACACACACACACACAAAATAAATCTTTCTTATTTAGGCAGGATCATGTTGTTTTCGGCAGTGAAGTGTCTTACCTCCATGTCTTGGTTTCTCTGTGTCATCTCTCTCATTCTCATGTGATTCTCATCTACAAACACACACACACACACACACACACACACACAGTACAGCCATGCTTTACATTGGTTAATGCATAATAATATAATAGTGCTTTACATTGGTTAATGCATAATAATATAATAGTGCTTTACATTGGTTAATGCATAATAATATAATAGTGCTTTACATTGGTTAATGCATAATAATATAATAGTGCTTTACATTGGTTAATGCATAATAATATAATAGTGCTTTACATTGGTTAATGCATAATAATATAATAGTGCTTTACATTGGTTAATGTATAATAATATAATAGTGCTTTACATTGGTTAATGCATAATAATATAATAGTGCTTTACATTGGTTAATGCATAATAATATAATAGTGCTTTACATTGGTTAATGCATAATAATATAATAGTGCTTTACATTGGTTAATGTATAATAATATAATAGTGCTTTACATTGGTTAATGTATAATAATATAATAGTGCTTTACATTGGTTAATGCATAATAATATAATAGTGCTTTACATTGGTTAATGCATAATAATATAATAGTGCTTTACATTGGTTAATGCATAATAATATAATAGTGCTTTACATTGGTTAATGTATAATCATATATTAGTGCTTTACATTGGTTAATGTATAATAATATAATAGTGCTTTACATTGGTTAATGTATAATAATATAATAGTGCTTTACATTGGTTAATGTATAATAATATAATAGTGCTTTACATTGGTTAATGCATAATATAATAGTGCTTTACATTGGTTAATGCATAATAATATAATAGTGCTTTACATTGGTTAATGTATAATAATATAATAGTGCTTTACATTGGTTAATGTATAATAATATAATAGTGCTTTACATTGGTTAATGCATAATAATATAATAGTGCTTTACATTGGTTAATGTATAATCATATAATAGTGCTTTACATTGGTTAATGCATAATAATATAATAGTGCTTTACATTGGTTAATGCATAATAATATAATAGTGCTTTACATTGGTTAATGCATAATAATATAATAGTGCTTTACATTGGTTAATGCATAATAATATAATAGTGCTTTACATTGGTTAATGCATAATAATATAATAGTGCTTTACATTGGTTAATGCATAATAATATAATAGTGCTTTACATTGGTTAATGTATAATCATATATTAGTGCTTTACATTGGTTAATGTATAATAATATAATAGTGCTTTACACTGGTTAATGTATAATAATATAATAGTGCTTTACACTGGTTAATGTATAATAATATAATAGTGCTTTACACTGGTTAATGTATAATCATATATTAGTGCTTTACATTGGTTAATGTATAATCATATAATAGTGCTTTACATTGGTTAATGCATAATAATATAATAGTGCTTTACATTGGTTAATGCATAATAATATAATAGTGCTTTACATTGGTTAATGCATAATAATATAATAGTGCTTTACATTGGTTAATGCATAATAATATAATAGTGCTTTACATTGGTTAATGCATAATAATATAATAGTGCTTTACATTGGTTAATGCATAATAATATAATAGTGCTTTACATTGGTTAATGCATAATAATATAATAGTGCTTTACATTGGTTAATGTATAATCATATATTAGTGCTTTACATTGGTTAATGTATAATAATATAATAGTGCTTTACATTTGTTAATGCATAATAATATAATAGTGCTTTACATTGGTTAATGCATAATATAATAGTGCTTTACGTTGTTTAATGCATAATAATATAATAGTGCTTTACGTTGGTTAATGTATAATAATATAATAGTGCTTTACACTGGTTAATGTATAATAATATAATAGTGCTTTACACTGGTTAATGTATAATAATATAATAGTGCTTTACACTGGTTAATGTATAATAATATAATAGTGCTTTACACTGGTTAATGTATAATAATATAACAGTGCTTTACACTGGTTAATGTATAATCATATAATAGTGCTTTACATTGGTTAATGTATAATAATATAATAGTGCTTTACATTGGTTAATGTATAATAATATAATAGTGCTTTACATTGGTTAATGTATAATCATATAATAGTGCTTTACACTGGTTAATGTATAATAATATAACAGTGCTTTACACTGGTTAATGTATAATCATATAATAGTGCTTTACACTGGTTAATGTATAATAATATAATAGTGCTTTACATTGGTTAATGCATAATAATATAATAGTGCTTTACATTGGTTAATGTATAATAATATAATAGTGCTTTACATTGGTTAATGTATAATAATATAATAGTGCTTTACATTGGTTAATGTATAATCATATAATAGTGCTTTACACTGGTTAATGTATAATAATATAACAGTGCTTTACACTGGTTAATGTATAATAATATAACAGTGCTTTACACTGGTTAATGTATAATCATATAATAGTGCTTTACATTGGTTAATGTATAATAATATAATAGTGCTTTACATTGGTTAATGTATAATAATATAATAGTGCTTTACATTGGTTAATGTATAATCATATAATAGTGCTTTACACTGGTTAATGTATAATAATATAACAGTGCTTTACACTGGTTAATGTATAATCATATAATAGTGCTTTACACTGGTTAATGCATAATAATATAATAGTGCTTTACACTGGTTAATGTATAATAATATAATAGTGCTTTACATTGGTTCATGTATAATCATATAATAGTGCTTTACATTGGTTCATGCATAATAATATAATAGTGCTTTACATTGGTTAATGTATAATAATATAATAGTGCTTTACACGGGTTAATGTATAATAATATAATAGTGCTTTACATTGGTTAATGTATAATAATATAATAGTGCTTTACATTGGTTAATGCAAACATGTACAACGTTTGTCATCAGTGTGAACTCACGCTGTGTGATCGAGCCGTTCTCGGTGTGTGTGGCTCCTCGGCCTCGAGTGTTTCTGGTGTTGTGTGTTGACATGACGCTTTAATCGATCAGAGTCCTGATGAAATGTCTAGGAGAGACCCAAGTTTTATATTTAGATGCATGAGAAACATGATGATGGTTGCAGATGTTTCAGTGGAGATGAACAAGCTCTTGATGATTCGTTCTAATGCATCATCTGACCTTTTGAACCCTGCTGAAACATGTTGACCTGAAGTTACCTGTGCTATAGTATATTCACTAAAGTTAGTTTACTCCTCTCACTGTAAACAGCGCTAATCTTTGACCGTTCGCTGATTATGAACAAGAGTTTCATGACCGAAAGAAACCCTCATTGTACTTTACGTTTAGCAAACGCATCTCAGCTACTTCTGCAGGTCACATGTGACCTCAGTGTCATGGACACACAGATTTACAGAGATATAATGAATGTTATTACACACATTTATGGTTATGGCTGATAAATGATGTTGGAGATGATGCTAACAGAGACAGATGTCACTTGTTGAAAAACTCACTTCATGAAGAAATTAATTTCATACCAATGAATCTCTTACTTTATGAATTTATGCTTTGATTGCTAGATTTGATTTGCTTTTTAATTGTAAAGACACAATAACTTCATAAGCGTTCCTAAGAAGGGATTTATGAATGAATTTCATGTAAACATGTCTAGGTCATAATTCACCCCAAAAAATGAAATATATATATATATGTGTGTGCATATTAGTTATTCTTATTTCTGTAATAGTATTTTTGCAGTAAATTACTTTAATACAATTATTACAAATAATATATATATGAAAGTGTGTGTGTGTGTATATATATATCATATATATAATGTAATTTATTTTATTTATATTTTTTGCAGTAAAAATTCTTTTATATAATTATTACAAATCAAAAGCATTGCTAATAGCAGTACCTTGATGAATAAATAATACACCTTAAAATATAGCATTATTTTTGTATAAGAATTTGGAAGGGAAATGTAATTGTCATGAATATAATATCAAAATACAAAGAAAAAAATGGTCCTAAAATACGCTTTCTGAGAACAAAATAAGTTTTCCTTTATTTAGTTATTTATTTATTAAGTGAAATATGACCCGGAGATGTTCCCCACAGATTTCATGAGATTATTACTATAATAATTTATTATAAATAATAAAATAAAAATAAAAAGTGTTAATGAACGTGGACGGACTCACCTTGGCGGATCTCCAGTGGTTTTGTCCCGTTCGCTGCGACTGTACGTGTGTTTATATGAGCTCTGCTCTTCAGTGTCCTCACAGGCTCATTGATCTGTTTACACACTGAATCTGCTCCACTGACCCTGTGTTCTCACACACTCCGCTGTCAGTCTCTGTACTGTATATACAAGTATAAGCACATGATAGAGTGTGAGCTCAGATTAAATCGATCCCTCTGGTTGGCAGCCAGACGCTCTTGTAGACTTGCTTACACATTGACACGTGCCGAAATGGCCCTTTATCGCTCTATTAGACAGATTTTATTATTTCTATTTGTGTCCTACTGTTATTTGAATGTTTTCCTTATTTGCAGCGATAGATATCAGGGCCTAAAACTAACTTTGTGCCACTTTTTTGCCATTTCCCAGCCATAATTATTTTTTATCAGCCATGAAACGGGCAGTTATGACACCAACATTTTAGATACCAGTGGAAATTCTGAAGGTTCAGGTACAGAAATATAATAATCAAATGTAAAATAACACTGCATAGTCTTCACTGTATAATTTAAACATGGATTAATCCTTATTAAAGTTACAAAAGTTATTCAGCCAAGAGCAGTGAGTGATTTTCTCTCTTGTAGTCTGAAGTGTCTTGGGTCGCACAGCTTTGTTTGATGCGTTGGCGTAATTTCCTCTGAAACAGGAAGATAAGGCGGGACATATTGAATGGCTCCTCCCCCTTTTCAAATAGCCAATAGTGTTTAGTTTCCCTCACAGACTGACAGCTCCATGGAAGCGAATCCCAGCGCCGATGATACGCTCGATTCAATAGTAGAGGATTCATTCATTTCATTCTCAATCAACATAAAGATAGAAAACGGAATAAAACTCAAGCGTTTGAGCAACCGAACACACACTCCAACACATAATGCTCTGATGTGTCAACGGTCGCTTTGGTCAGGTGGTGTTTATAGTAGAGGGGGCGGAGCTTCAGATTCTTGAGAGCATTTGATTGGACAGAAGATGTGATGAGAAGCGGTGATGTCCCATTTTTGAATGCTTTTATCTCCTAAATGCAAATTTCGTCATTGTTTTGGAACACACCATCTTATTCATAACCTTAAGAAGAACATATTCATACTAAATGCTAAAAAACTTTTGATTTCAGGGGGCCTTTAACATTAAAGACACAGACGCAGGTTTATTAGGCTGCTGTCACTTTAAGAGCGAATGCACGCACGGATCCAATAGACTGATACACGTGCATTTACTTTCTCAACTGTTTATGTTGACTAAGACAAAACAGACAATGATTATGAGGATACTCGTTAATTCAGGCATTTTCAAGCACAAGACGACGTGAAAGAGTTTAATTCAGTGTTCACACTCATAATTCATACAAATATTACCGGCCAACTGGCGAATGACACCGATAAATATATTTGCCAACACTGATTTTTTACTCTCATCTGTCTCTTGGCGAATGTTCATTTTAGGCCCTGGATGTAGATATGGAAACTTGATCTAATGAATGACATTCACACATTTTTGATCTTATATTTTTGGGGAACACTTGATCATTATATACTTTTTTCTAGGGCTGTCAAACGATTGATCGCGATTAATCGCATCCAAAATAAAAGTTTGTTTTTACATAATATATGTGTGTGTACGGTGTATAATTATTTTCTATATATAAATACACACACATGCATGTATATATTTAAGAAATATTTGCATGTATATACTGTGTATATATATTTATATTATATATAATTTATATTATATATAAATATTTTATATATAAATAACACATTTTTCTTAAATATATATGCATGTGAGTGTATTTATATATAGAAAATAATTATACTCCATACACACACATATATTATGTAAAAACAAACTTTTATTTTGGATGCGATTAATCGCGATTAATCGTTTGACAGCCCTACTTTTTTCATATTTATCTGCTCCAGAAAGGAGTTTTCACAGCGTCAAATAACAAAAAGAATCGTTTTCTTAGAGTCAAGAACATTTTAATAATCTAAAGAAGCTTTTTCCACGGTAAAGAACTGTCTATGGATGTTAAAGGTTGTTAACGGATCCACTGATGCCAGTAAAGAGCGTATATTTTTAAGAGTGTACATTCAGAAAACACTGACGTTCATGAATCATATTCTCTTTATTGAAACATTTTTAAAGGAAAGTTTTTCTACATGTCCATCATGCACTACAAAAAGCAAACACAAAAAGGTCAATTATTACACAAATCCTCGAGTCCATCATGTGCCGTTATTCGCACTGAGCAAGATGATGCACAGAATCTCTTTAAACAAACCGCATGAGATCTTCCAGATCTGTGTTTGCCCAGCTGACGGTAAGACGGTTAGAAAGCGGCCCATGTTTATGAATATTGTTATGCATTATATCTTTATGAATGCATTATCTCATCAACCTGTTCCTGGCTGCACGGCTTACTACACGAGATTCAGTTAAAGAGCAGAATGGCTGAAATCACTGGTGTCAAAAACCTGTTTTTCTCATAACCTGACTCTCTTACCCTGACTGGCAGATCAGGACGTGTCGACAGGTCAAAGGTCAGACTCAAAGCAACCTGACCATACACACACACACACACACACACACACACACACACACACACACACACAGATGAATGTGTCAGTATTTCATCAGAGTTCACACTGACTGATGTGACTGTCTGATCACGAGTGTGTGTGTGTGTGTGTGTGTGTGTGTGTGTGTGTGTGTGTGAGTGCATGCTTGTGTGTGTGTGTGTGTGTGTGTGTGTGAGACAGTGCATGCGAGTGCGAGTGTGTGTGTGTGTGTGTGTGTAAGAAAGTGCATGCTTGTGTGTGTGTGTGTGTGTGTGTGCATGCTTGTGTGTGTGTGTGTGTGTGAGAGTGCATGCTTGTGTGTGAGTGCGAGTGCATGCTTGTGTGTGTGTGCGCGTGCTTGTGTGTGTTCATGTGTTTGTGTGTGTGTTTGAGAAAGTGCATGCACCTGTGTGTGTGTGTGAGTGCATGCTTGTGTGTGTGTGTGTGTGTGTGTGTGTGTGTGAGAGTGCATGCTTGTGTGTGTGTGAGTGCAAGTGGATGTGTTTGAGTGTGTGTGTGTGTGTGTGTGTGAGAGTGCATGCTTGTGTGTGTGTGCGTGCTTGTGTGTGTTCATGTGTTTGTGTGTGTGTGTGTGTGTGTGTGTGTGTGTGTGTGTGTGTGTGTTTGAGAAAGTGCATGCACCTGTGTGTGTGTGTGTGTGTGTGAGTGCACCTGTGTGTGTGTGTGAGTGCAAGTGGATGTGTTTGAGTGTGTGTTCATGTGTTTGAGTGTGTGTGTGTGTGTGTGTGTGAGAAAGTGCATGAGTGTGTGTGTGTGTGTGTGTGTGTGTGTGTGTGTGTGAAAGTGCATGCTTGTGTGGGTGTGTGAGTGCATGTGTTTGTGTGTGCGCGTGAGTGTGTGTGTGAGTGTGTCTGCATGTGTTTGTGTGTACATGTGCATGAGTGTGTGTGTGTGTGTGTGTGTGTGTGTGTGTGTGTGTGTGTGTGTGTGAGAGAGAGAGTGTGTCTGCATGTGTTTGTGTTGTTTCTCACACATCTGAATTTATCAAATGTAAAGATAATAATTCCTCAACTCCATTTATGATGTATGAAATCCTGTTTCTATGAACAATCTGATCTACTTAGAATTGACTAGATATATTTACTCTTTTATTATCTGACTTTTACACTTAAATATCTAATGTCGCGTCTCTCTTACGGAAGCTTGTTTCTGCTTCAGGTTAAAATTAAAAGGGCAATTGCAACTTTATATCTCACAATAATTCTGACCTTTCTTCTCAGAAATGTGAGGAGATTCAAACTCAAAACTGTGGGAGAAAAAGTCGCCATTACCTTTTTAATTAATAGCGTGGCGGAAACGAGCTTCAATACTCTCTAGAGTTTATTATAGGTAGAAGTAATTTAACTAAATAAAAGCTAATAAAGTTGTTTTCTTTATATATAACGATACTGATAACATAAATAATGCATACAAATCGCAACAAAAACTACTCTGTCATTTAAATATGAGTATAAAAATAGTAACAGCTACATACAAATATTTCATCATAACCTCACACTAATGTAGACGGTGACGAACAGCGTCACACAGTCGGCTCGTGGGGAACGCGGACTTTTATCACATTTTTTGTTTAGTTTTTCATTAGTATATTTGCTCATTTGAATTTCCTCATTTATCATTGGATTTTAATTCTCTTATATAAGGACACTGGCCCTTTAAAAAATAATGATCACTAGTAATTATTATTGGTTAGAAAAGATAAATGACTATTGGTACTAATATATAGAAAGACTGAGGGATTATGGGTAATAGTTTAAGCATCTGTTGCCCTGTAATCTCACCGTTCAGCAAAACCCTCTCATAGAAAACCATCAGTTCCTGAAATGATCTGAGAATGAAAGCTCTTCATCATGCAGCTCGACAGATTCTGCCAGTGTGTGTGTGACGAGTGTGTGTGTGACGGGTTCATGTTCATCACTGGAACTGCAGGCAACATGCATATATAAATATACAGAGAAGAGAATTCAGAAGTACAGGTCGCCTGGAGAGAAACACAAACAACATGGTAAATATTACTTATCATATTTAACATTATTTTTAGTAATTATTTATACAAATATAAAAATGGAATATTATAATATATATGTAATAATATGTTATTGTTATGCATTGTCATATTTATTAATATAATAACTTAAATTAAAATAAAAATTAATTAATTGATATATATATGTAATGTAATATATGTTGATATTTTATTAAATATATTCAATGTATTATAATTACAATATTTAATAACATTTATAATATTATAAATAAATATATTATAAATATAATTACATATTTTTTTATTTTATAAATAATTTATTAAAATACTAGAATATTTGTTAATATGGTAAGTAATACATTAAATAGATTTAATTACATATAATAAATAAAAATTAAGTTTTTATAATCTTATAATTGATAAAATTACTAAAGACTATTAAAAATATATGTAATGTATTATACTTATCATATTTAATATCTTTAGTAATTTAATAAATTATTTGTAAAATTATAATATTTAATAATATGATTATATTAATAATGTAATATATATTATTATATATATTTAATACTTTTTTTGTAATTTAATAAACAATTTTTTTATATACAAATACTGTCCATTACTGTGCATGTGTTTGCATTAAAAAAAAATAGCAATACAATGTTTTTTACAGTACTATGGTAAAGGTGATTTGCTCTTCAGTAGTTCTCGGTCAGTTTACCTGTGTGTGTGTGTGTGTTTAGCTGGCGATGGGCTTCTCTTGACGAATGCCTTCCTCTGATTGGTCAGCAGTGACAGACGTAGAGCGAGCGCTAAAACACACACCATCATCATCAGAGGCTTTACACAGCATGTCGAGTTACTACAGAGTTACTACAGAGTTACTACAGAGTTACTACAGAGTTACTACAGAGAGTTACTACAGAGTCAGAGTTACTACAGAGTTACTACAGAGTTACTACAGAGTTACTACAGAGTTACTACAGAGTTACTACAGAGAGTTACTACAGAGTCAGAGTTACTACAGAGTTACTACAGAGTTACTACAGAGTTACTACAGAATTACTACAGAGTTACTACAGAGTTACTACAGTCACACACTGCCATGCTTACCTGTTATCATTCACATCTCTGCCATTTCCTGTTCAAATAAGTATGAATATGCATTAACATACTGATAATAAGTGCTCAAAATAATGCATTAAAGATGCTCGGATCTGCTGCACGCAGAGTCATTTACTGCATTAAATATAAAATGCTTAATTTATAGAAAACGACGGCGATGAGCGTCACATGATCGAGTCTATGGATGTTTCAATCAAGTCCCATGCAGAAATTATTTTTAACTCTGAGCAATAACATTTGGTTCAGCTAATAAAGCACAGCATCAGTTGTGTTGGTGTGAAGCGTCTTTACCGTTCAGTGTGTGTGTGGAGTCCGTGTGTGAGTCGTCCGCTGACTGCGTCCTGTTCACATGAGGAACACACACACACACACACACACACACACACACACAGCTGTAGTAAAAACAGAGTTCAATCAGGCACAAGTCATAAACGCTGTTACTCACTTGCTGGTCGAACTGGTTGATTTGGGTTTTTCACTGGCGCTGTTGAACATCACATTGCTGAATGTGATTGGCTGATCTCTGCTGCGCGTGAACATGTGATTGGCTGATGAGGAGGCGGGGTAATGTCCTGGGCGAATCGGCTTGGCTGAGGGCAAAAAATAAAACCATAAAATGTAATATCATTTTATATGTATTTAATAATATTACACATATTACAGTTTTAAAATGTAGTAATATTATATTGATAATCCGATACATAATCGCATTAAATATATTTAATAACAATTATAATATTATAAATACATGTATTATATAAAAAAAAATATTGTTAGTAATTATTTAAAATGTAATATACTTATATTTATAATATAATGTTATTAAATATACTTAATGTATTATTTTTCTTGTTTAATAATATTTTAGTAATTTAAAATTGTATTATATTTTTAGTAATTTAATAAATTTATACAATCATAATATTTAGAATATTATTTATTTATAATAAATTACTAAATGTATTCAATGTATTATAATATTCCATAATATCTTTATTAATTTAATAAATTATTTATAAAATTATAAAATATAATATTATATTATAATATATTCACTTAATATAATATATTCACAGAATATTTTTATGTTAATATATTTTATGCATTATTTATATTTGTTATGTTTGTATAATATTATATTTATAATAATATATTAATTTATAATATTATAAATGTTATTAAATATATTTTATGCATTGCTTATATATTTGACAGTGATAGTTATAGTTATTACATTTGAATAAAATGTAATAAAATATAAATGTCATATCATTATTCTACTAGAAAGAAGTGCGCTTGAATGTATTGAATGTGCATAATAAGGCTAATTCAGTGAATAAAACACTTGAGGATCTGAGATTCATCAGGTTCAAGTGTCGCCCCAGTGCATTGTGGGAGTGGCACTGACCGATGAGCGCAGCGTGAGTTCTTCTGAAGGGGTTTCTGAGCCTCATGACGTCTCTGATGCGCTCGACCTCCTGCTGGTACCGGCGCCGGTCCATCATCGCTCCTTCTTTCGCTTCGGTCAGAGCGTTCTCCAGCGCTCGAACACGCTCAGCCGTCGAGCGAAGACGCTTCTCCAGCTTCGGGAGCTCACAGCGCAGGTCTGCGTTATCACCGACCAGCTGTGTGTGTGTGTGTGTGTGTGTGTGTGTGAGACAGAGAGAGAGAATCATAAAGAATAGGAGATTTT
This sequence comes from Squalius cephalus, assembly GCF_949319135.1. Taxonomy (NCBI): domain Eukaryota; kingdom Metazoa; phylum Chordata; class Actinopteri; order Cypriniformes; family Leuciscidae; genus Squalius; species Squalius cephalus. The sequence goes on along the minus strand of NC_137131.1, from coordinate 1,485,873 downwards.
TGTGTGCATTCTCTAATGCAGTGGTTTTCAAGGGTCGCGAGTCTTAAAAAATGGGGTGTAAATCGGACAGTTCATCACGATACGATACGATACGATTCTCTCGGTCAGCGATACGATATTTGCCGATACCTCAAAAAACTTCTGCGATAGTAGATAGTAGGCTATTGGTTAAAATTCTTACAGTCCGTTAATGGTTAACCGGTTAATTAAAGCTGCAGACCGCAGTTTTTCCTCTTTGTCGCCATCTCTGTTCGAAATCTGCAATTGCAGTTATTCGCGGAATTATCAACTTGACGTGGGTTGTGCCTCGGCACGGCACAGCGCGGATGAATCCAGTGTTTTGAGGAGAATGTGTGGCTGTCAGTCGGTGTGGATCCTGGCATTCGCAATCACAGATTCTGCTTTTGGAAATATGACCAACATAAGAGTTTTTACTGGAAAATGTTCTGAACAAGTAACATCCACTTCTGCTCTGACCAACTAAGGGGGAAAAAGCATTGCAGTAAATCGCGCCGATTAAATCTAACGATCGCTCATCATATCACGTCAAACCGTGCAAATTATACTTTGTTCTCAAATTGTTAATGTTAACAACATCAGCATTGCGTGACATTCAATGCCCTTCCGATATTATCCTTGTTTCCGCATGGGCCGGTGTCAGTCTCTTTTTCTGTAGCCGCTCTGAAATCTTTTGCGTTTTACAGCGGGTGAATCTCCTGATGATTGTCGTTTGAACCATTTCTAGATCCGCCATCAAATTGATCGGTTTAATCATATCCAGTTCTGTGAGAAAAGGCTATAAATCTCCAGCATCCTCACACTCATCGCCGACTAGCCGAGACTCTTCTTTATGTGGACAGATGTGATGGAATGACGCAAAGACATGCTCAAATTTCCCGCTGAAATCCACCAGAACCGCTGGAGTTAAACACATCATTACAAGCTCACCGTTCTGAATCGAGCTACGGCAAGCAGAGAGTTCTGAACACTGGCTGGTGATGTACTTAATCAAAAAATTATTTTGGATAATTTTTAACCCAAAAAAGCTACGGACTGCAGCTTTAAGCATCCCTGTAGCCTATTTAATATGGAGCCAGATCAAATTGCGTTGCGATCGCGTCGAGGATCAGCCAGTGCTTGTGCATCAGCAAAACCGGTTGTTAAAGGTTCTCTAAGCGATGTCACGCGTTTTATAGGCCAACTTTTTTTTGTCACATGCAGCAAACATCTCCTCACTATCCACTCTCTGCCTGTCCCCTGAACACACAGTGAAGACACGCGGTCTCTGTAGACACCACAGGCTCCACAAACGACAACAAAAACAAACTGGCCCAGCCTGGACCACGAAACATAACAAACAGTGTTCCAGCCAATCACTGACGAGAATGATTTGGGGGTTGGGGGTGGGGGGGGTTAGTGCGCGTGCACATGAAGGGTAGGGTGGTGGGGGTATGGGAGAAGCATGAAGAGGGACGTTAGCTAGAGGAGAGATGTCCTAGACAACGACTAACGTTAAAATGGTATATTCTTGAGAATCTTGATATGGCGACACACGACCAAAGAGACGGCGCTCCGATGAACAAATGACAAAGAAGAGGGAAAAGGAGAAGGAACGTGCGAAGTCCCGAATTTACATCGGAACAGTGTTCAAAAGGTGGGAGAACTTCGCCGGGAGAAGGGCTTCCGATCCGACACTCAGGAGACTCTGTTTCTGCCGGACAGGGTAAATCCAGTCTGGTGTTCCTAATGGTTCTTGACTGTTTCAGGAAGCACGGGAGGGAGGGGGAGGGGACGGGATGAGGAGGAGGGAGGGTCGAGCTAGCCTCCGTTTTGTTTGACAGTCAACAAGGAGTGACGTCACCCAACATCGCTTAGAGCAGCTCTAAGAAAAGTACTTAGCAGAATTGTTTTGCCATCTAATGTTTTAAATGAGAATAAAGTCAAATGTGCCTTTATAGCCCCATTTTATATAAGTATTCTTATGCTTGGCTTGACTTGTTTGCATGTAAATGGATGTAAGCCTATATAGCCTATGGGTCACGTCCCATGGGTCCCATGAAAAAAAAAGAAATTCGCTCCTAAAGCTACACTGTGTAGGATTTACTCCCATCTAGCGGTGAAATTGTTTATGACTACCAACTGAATATTACTTTCTAGCCCCTCCCATTCCGAGGGTGTTTTAACTCCTACGGTGGCCGTATTATTTTTTGTTTGGGAAACGAAGCCATGCTTAGATGACAAAGAAACAATCGGGAGTTATTTCGCAATAAACAAACTAAAAGTGTACATAACGTTTCAAAATGTTGACGTCAGTAAGATTTTTTTTTTTAAACGAAATTAATATTTTTATTCATCAAGGATCAATGCATTAAATTGATCAAAAGTGACAGTCAAATAATAAAATAATTCTGCATAAAATAATGGTTATGGTGGTTTCCACAAAAATATGTAATATTATTGTAAACATAATATGTTTTCAACATTGATAATAATAAGAAATGTTTCTTGAGCAGCAAATCATCATATTAGAATGATTTCTCATCATGAAGACTGGAGTAATGATACTGAAAATTCAGCTTTGATCACAGAAATAAATTACAGTTTACTATTAAATTGTAATAATATTACAGTTTTTACTGCATTTTTGATCAAATAAATGCAGAAGAGAATTAAAAATCTTACAGACCCCAAACCTTTGAACCATAGGCTAGTGAACAAAAGTGCTTTTACTATAATTAGGATAGTTTGGTAAAAGTCACTGACTAATTACAGGCGAGTTGAGACCACAAATCACAAAACATTGAAAACGTCTTCAGATTTAGCATATTAATGATGCATTCACCTAATAAATCATGACACACTGCTCTAGCACAGGAAAGTGCATGTAAGTTCAAGTGCATGCTTTTAAAATTAAAAAATATATGTATGTATTCTAAATGGCAGATTCTACGCTTACGAGAATACTTGATTAGTTGGTAGAAGTAATTACACATTAATGAGCACATATCATTTTGAAAGAACAAAGTGTTTTTTGCTAAGAATCAACTTAAAAAATTACACAGTATAGCTTTAAAAAAGTTTGAACACCACTGCCTGCTCTAATGTAACTAGTCAGGTGAAGATTTGTGGCACGTTTCTTTACGGACCTGTTTGTGAACTTTCGTGAGCTGTTCCAGATTGTTCTCAAGGAAGGAGATCTTCTGTTTCTGTGTTGAACATCCACAGCTTTCATCCGAATCCAACTCAGAGCTCTGAAACACACAGATTCATATAATCCAACTTCATATAATCCTAAAAATATTGGTGGTAATTTAATAAATTATTTATAAAATTGTAAAATTATTATATTAAAAAATGTATTATAGAATATATTAATTTATAATACTATAAATATATTTTATGCATTACTTATCATATCTAATAATATTTTAAATAATTTAATTTAATAATGTATACAATCATAACATTTAATATTATTTTTATATAATATTATATATTTATAATAAAATGTAAAATTATATATTTATATATAATATTATATATTTATAATAATGTTGTTAAATATATTTAATGTTACTTTTCATATTTAGTAATTTTGTAAATTATTTAAATATTTAATTGATATATTATTAAATATTTTTAATGTATTATAATTATAATAGTAATTTAATACATTCATTTTTATAAACGCTTTTATGTTTAAATTTTAGTATTTATTATTATAATTTTCTTTCATGGTTTGTGGAATGATATCACAGTAACATTACATATCATGACAGGAAATTGCACTGAAATTTATCAAAAATTTATTATAAATTTTAATGTGATAATGCATATTTTTGGCTAATAAAATATAAATGTCAGACAGTCTGACATTATTAACTAATAAGGACATTATTAACAAATGTTAGCAAAGATTAATAAACACTGTAACAAATGTGATGCTCATTGTTAATGTTATAGTTAATATATTATAGTATATATATATATATATATAGTTATAGCATTAACTACTGGAAAATGAGCCGGTGATGGGAAAAATATATTTTAATGCTTTTGCATTGGCCAGTTTGTGACCGTACGTAAAGCACTGACAAATAATTGTTCCTCCATTGTCATTTTTTCCTTCATGTCCCATTATGGACTCCATAGGAACGTGTTGTAAAGTTTTATTGTGCTAAAATCAGCCATAATTAAATTTTTCATGACATTTTCCATGAGCTTTGAAGAAACGCACCCGTTTCACTCGAGCCGTGAGATCTTGAACGAACAGCTTCCTCAGATTGTGGAGAGTCTGCAGTTCACGAGCCTTTCAACACAAACATCTCATATATCATAATCATAATCATAATCTTCTTTAGAAACCCTTGTGGAAAAAGAAGTGCACTTCAAATCATAAAAGTACACTATCAGTCAAAACTTTTGGATCGGTGAGATTTCTAATGTTTTTAAAAGAAGTCTCTTCTGCTCACCAAGGCTGTGTTTATTTGATTAAAAATAGAAACCAAAAAATACAGTAAAAATTGTGAAATATTATTATAATGTAAATCATCTGTTTTCTATGTGAATATATAGTAAAGTGTAATTTATTCCTGTGATCAAAGCTGAATTTTCAGCATCATTACTCCAGTCTTCAGTGTCACATGATCCTTCAGAAATCACTCTAATATGATGATTTGATGCTCAAGAAACATTTATGATTATTATCAGTGTTGAAAACAGTTATTTGCATTTTATTTTTCAGGATTCTTTGATGAATAGAAAGTTCAAAAGAACAGCATTTATCTGAAATAGAAATGGCTTTTGTAACATTAAACACTACCGTTCAAAAGTTTGAGGTCAGTAAGAATTTTTATTTAATTTTTTGGGAGAAATAAATAAAATAAATCAATACTTTTATTCATCAAGGATGAGTTAAACTGATCAAAAGTGACATTTATAATGTTACAAAAGATTATATTTTAAATAAATGCTGTTTTTTGAACTTTATATTCACCAAAGAATCCTGAAAAATAAAATGCATCATGATTTTCAACACTGATAATAATCATAAATGTTTCCTGAGCATCAAATCATCATATTAGAGTGATTTCTGAAGGATCATGTGACACTGAAGACTGGAGTAATGATGCTGAACATTCAGCTTTGATCACAGGAATAAATTACACTTTACTGTATATTCACATAGAAAACAGAGGATTTACATTATAATAATATTTCACATTTTTTACTGTATTTATGATCATATAAATGCAGCACTGGTGAGCAGAAGAGACTGCATTTAGTATTTAAACTAAAATACATTTCCATTTTATTGTAAATAACATGCAATAAAGTTTCCAAAAACATTCAGTCACACTTGACCATGTTCCTGTTAGTGTAGAATACTAATAATAAAATAATAAAAATAAAATAAAAAGTAAAAGCAAAAGAATAAAAGTGTAGATACTCACAACGGTCTCCTCCAAACCCTTCATGTCCTGCTTGGTTTGCTCCTGTCGTTCATGAAGATATCTGCAGATATAGCAGTGTGTGTGAGACGTGATGTCATTCTCTCCTCACTGAAGTGTGTGTGTGTGTGTGTGTGTGAGAGAGACTCACCTGAGCTCCTCCAGCTGTCTGGATTTCTCTCGCTCACGGTTCTTCAAAACGCTGAACTCGACGCTCATCTGATCCAGACGCAGGTTCAGCCTCTGATTATCACTGAAAACACACATATTATACATGTTATTAAAGTTATTTAATGTATTACTGATCATATTTAAAAATATTTTAGTAATTTAATAAAAAAAATTATAAATTTAAAAATATTAAAAATATTTTCAATAGGTTATTACATATATTTTATGCATTACTAATCATATTTGATAATATTTGTAAGAATTTATACAATCATAACATTTAATATATATATTTTTATGATAAAATATGTTGTTAAAAATATTTAACGTTTTACTTTTCATATTTAGCAATTCAGTAAATTATTTAAATATTCCATTTACACATTATTAAACATATTTAATATAGAAGTAGAAGTGTGATGTTGATTGTTAATGTTGAAGTTAAAGTGAGTTTCTGACTCTTTGAGCTCGTCGATGATCTTCTGTTTGTGGTTGATGTCGTCGCGCAGGCGTCCGAGCGTCTTGTGTTTCGGCTCACGCTGAACCTCTGCTTTCTGAGAATAACACACACACAAATACAGTTATGGGCTAAACAATATATCCAAATATCGCAAATGTATATATCGTGATATGCATATCGCAACGGCTTGCAATAACTGCGGTCATGAAGAAAAGATGAAGAGAAAATCACTCTCTGCTCTCGGCTGAAGAACTTCTGGAGCTTTAATAAACATCCTCACCGTATAAACTTTAGCAGAATCGATAACTTTCTGCCACATCAGCAATAAATCAAACGCTGACAAACAAAAACTACCTTCACGTTTCCAGACTCGTCCGGGTCCGGGTTCTCCTGACCGCCGTCTGCACACACACACACACAAGAACATCAGTGTTATATCGTGTGATATTACTGCGAAAGCATGTTTTACAGCATTTTCTGACTGTGATGAGAATGTAAATTAATGATAATAAAGTATCAGTTGTGTGACTGAAGAAGCAACACTTATTGTGGGAAATTAATGTTGTTTGTTTAGTTTATAACGCATATGAATATGAGCCGACATGTAAAATGTTAATTTTAAAAATTCATAATTTAACTAACCAATATAACGCTCAATACACTGATTGAAGGAGAATATTTTACTATGATGATAATATTTTGAGAGAAAAAATGATGGCGGACAATATAGTTAATTAAACTGTTCAAAATGACAGTAAAATTTGTACCATTTTACTGTTTATTTTATTTTGATTAAACAATTAATTCTTTTTAAAATAAATATATTTATAAAATTTAATATGAATTTGAAATTGAATATAAAAACTATCTGTTTAAATAAAATATAAAATAAACGTTTTATATCCACAATTGTTATGAAAATATAAATTTTGTGTACATGGCTTTTCAGTAGCCAAATAAATAATATTTTGAGGAAAAACTATGGTTTCATTATAAATATGATGACTATCTCTAAGATGGACACAGTGGTATTAACCTTTTGAATCAAACCATTTTCTGCCATCTAGTGGTTTAAATATATTTATGTATGCATGTAATATACAGTATATGTATATACTGTGTGTGTGTGTGTGTGTGTGTACCTGCGGCCTGTAGTTTAGCGAGCTCTTCGCTCAGACAGTCGTAGTTTTCTTCCAGTTGTCTTTTCTTGAGTTCCACATTCTGCATGTATTCAGTCAGAGAGCGGATCTTCGCTTCATGCTGGAACACACACACACACACACACACACACACACACACACACACACACACACACACACACACACACACACACACACACACACACACACACAGATACTTTGGCAGTTAAACTATGTTTGCATGTGTACTTGTGAGTGTGTGCGTGAGTGAGTGTGTGTAAGTGTGTGTGTGTGTGTGTTCTGACCTGTGATATGAGCAGTTGACAGGAGCACAGTTCTCTCTCAGTCTCTGATTGTGTGTGTGTGTGTATGTGTGTGTGTGTGTGTGTGTGCATGTGTGTGTGTGTGTTCTGACCTGTGATATGAGCAGTTGGCAGTAGCACAGTTCTCTCGCGGTCTCTCTCTGTGTGTGTGTGTGTGTGTGTGTGTGTGTGTGTGTGTGTGTGTGTGTGTGTGTGTGTGTGTGTGTGTGTGTTCTGACCTGTGATATGAGCAGTTGTCAGGAGCACAGTTCTCTCTCAGTCTCTGAGTGTGTGTGTGTGTGTGTGTGTTCTGACCTGTGATATGAGCAGTTGTCAGGAGCACAGTTCTCTCTCGGTCTCTGTGTGTGTGTGTGTGTGTGTGTGTGTGTGTGTTCTGACCTGTGATATGAGCAGTTGACAGGAGCACAGTTCTCTCTCGGTCTCTGAGTGTGTGTGTGTGTGTGTGTGTGTGTGTGTTCTGACCTGTGATATGAGCAGTTGACAGGAGCACAGTTCTCTCTCGGTCTCTGAGTGTGTGTGTGTGTGTGTGTGTGTTCTGACCTGTGATATGAGCAGCTGACAGGTATGGGAAGCCGTTCAGGAAATAATACAAGTGTATTGTGTGAATATGGATTGGTTTACTTGTTGAATGTATGGTTTAATGACAAACGCATTGGTTTATAATACATTGGTATAACCAGATATATACTGGTTTAGATACATCGGTCTGATCAAGTGTACATGGGTTTGCTCACTTATACACTGGTTTGTTCAAGTAAACATTGGGCTACTCAAATATGCATTGGTTTCCTCAACTATATATTGGTTTAGATGCATCAGTTTCCTCAAGTATATGTTGGTTTCTTCAGTTATACATTGGTTTGTATATTGTTTTCTTCAAGTATATTTTGGTTAGATACATTGGTTGGCTCGGGTATACATTGGTTTCCTCAACTATATATTGGTTTAAATACATTGGTTTCCTCAACTATATATTGGTTTAGATACATTGGTTTCCTCAACTATATATTGGTTTAGATACATTGGTTTCCTCAACTATATATTGGTTTAGATTAATTGGTTTCCTCAACTGTATATTGGTTTAGATACATTGGTTTCCTCAACTATATATTGGTTTAGATTCATTGGTTTCCTCAACTATATATTGGTTTAGATACATTGGTTTCCTCAACTATATATTGGTTTAGATTAATTGGTTTCCTCAACTATATATTGGTTTAGATACATTGGTTTCCTCAACTATATATTGGTTTAGATTAATTGGTTTCCTCAACTATATATTGGTTTAGATACATTGGTTTCCTCAACTATATATTGGTTTAGATACATTGGTTTCCTCAACTATATATTGGTTTAGATTAATTGGTTTCCTCAACTATATATTGGTTTAGATACATTGGTTTCCTCAACTATATATTGGTTTAGATTAATTGGTTTCCTCAACTATATATTGGTTTAGATACATTGGTTTCCTCAACTATATATTGGTTTAGATTAATTGGTTTCCTCAACTATATATTGGTTTAGATACATTGGTTTCCTCAACTATATATTGGTTTAGATACATTGGTTTCCTCAACTATATATTGGTTTAAATACATTGGTTTCCTCAACTATATATTGGTTTAGATACATTGGTTTCCTCAACTATATATTGGTTTAGATACATTGGTTTCCTCAACTATATATTGGTTTAAATACATTGGTTTCCTCAACTATATATTGGTTTAGATTAATTGGTTTCCTCAACTATATATTGGTTTAGATACATTGGTTTCCTCAACTATATATTGGTTTAGATTAATTGGTTTCCTCAACTATATATTGGTTTAGATACATTGGTTTCCTCAACTATATATTGGTTTAGATTAATTGGTTTCCTCAACTATATATTGGTTTAGATACATTGGTTTCCTCAACTATATATTGGTTTAGATTAATTGGTTTCCTCAACTATATATTGGTTTAGAGATACATTGGTTTCCTCAACTATATATTGGTTTAGATTCATTGGTTTCCTCAACTATATATTGGTTTAGATACATTGGTTTCCTCAACTATATATTGGTTTAAATACATTGGTTTCCTCAACTATATATTGGTTTAGATACATTGGTTTCCTCAACTATATATTGGTTTAGATTAATTGGTTTCCTCAACTATATATTGGTTTAGATACATTGGTTTCCTCAACTATATATTGGTTTAGATTAATTGGTTTCCTCAACTATATATTGGTTTAGATACATTGGTTTCCTCAACTATATATTGGTTTAGATACATTGGTTTCCTCAACTATATATTGGTTTAGATTAATTGGTTTCCTCAACTATATATTGGTTTAGATACATTGGTTTCCTCAACTATATATTGGTTTAGATTAATTGGTTTCCTCAACTATATATTGGTTTAGATACATTGGTTTCCTCAACTATATATTGGTTTAGATTAATTGGTTTCCTCAACTATATATTGGTTTAGATACATTGGTTTCCTCAACTATATATTGGTTTAGATACATTGGTTTCCTCAACTATATATTGGTTTAAATACATTGGTTTCCTCAACTATATATTGGTTTAGATACATTGGTTTCCTCAACTATATATTGGTTTAGATACATTGGTTTCCTCAACTATATATTGGTTTAAATACATTGGTTTCCTCAACTATATATTGGTTTAGATACATTGGTTTCCTCAACTATATATTGGTTTAGATACATTGGTTTCCTCAACTATATATTGGTTTAAATACATTGGTTTCCTCAACTATATATTGGTTTAGATACATTGGTTTCCTCAACTATATATTGGTTTAGATTAATTGGTTTCCTCAACTATATATTGGTTTAGATACATTGGTTTCCTCAACTATATATTGGTTTAGATTAATTGGTTTCCTCAACTATATATTGGTTTAGATACATTGGTTTCCTCAACTATATATTGGTTTAGATTAATTGGTTTCCTCAACTATATATTGGTTTAGATTCATTGGTTTCCTCAACTATATATTGGTTTAGATACATTGGTTTCCTCAACTATATATTGGTTTAGATTAATTGGTTTCCTCAACTATATATTGGTTTAGATACATTGGTTTCCTCAACTATATATTGGTTTAGATTAATTGGTTTCCTCAACTATATATTGGTTTAGATTAATTGGTTTCCTCAACTATATATTGGTTTAGAGATACATTGGTTTCCTCAACTATATATTGGTTTAGATTCATTGGTTTCCTCAACTATATATTGGTTTAGATACATTGGTTTCCTCAACTATATATTGGTTTAAATACATTGGTTTCCTCAACTATATATTGGTTTAGATACATTGGTTTCCTCAACTATATATTGGTTTAGATTAATTGGTTTCCTCAACTATATATTAGTTTAGATACATTGGTTTCCTCAACTATATATTGGTTTAGATTAATTGGTTTCCTCAACTATATATTGGTTTAGATTAATTGGTTTCCTCAACTATATATTGGTTTAGATTAATTGGTTTCCTCAACTATATATTGGTTTAGATTAATTGGTTTCCTCAACTATATATTGGTTTAGATTAATTGGTTTCCTCAACTATATATTGGTTTAAATACATTGGTTTCCTCAACTATATATTGGTTTAAATACATTGGTTTCCTCAACTATATATTGGTTTAGATTAATTGGTTTCCTCAACTATATATTGGTTTAGATACATTGGTTTCCTCAACTATATATTGGTTTAGATTAATTGGTTTCCTCAACTATATATTGGTTTAAATACATTGGTTTCCTCAACTATATATTGGTTTAAATACATTGGTTTCCTCAACTATATATTGGTTTAAATACATTGGTTTCCTCAACTATATATTGGTTTAGATTAATTGGTTTCCTCAACTATATATTGGTTTAAATACATTGGTTTCCTCAACTATATATTGGTTTAGATTAATTGGTTTCCTCAACTATATATTGGTTTAGATTAATTGGTTTCCTCAACTATATATTGGTTTAAATACATTGGTTTCCTCAACTATATATTGGTTTAGATTAATTGGTTTCCTCAACTATATATTGGTTTAGATTAATTGGTTTCCTCAACTATATATTGGTTTAGATACATTGGTTTCCTCAACTATATATGTGTGTGTGCGTGCGTGCATGCGTGCGTGTGTGTGTGTGTGTGTGTGTTCTGACCTGTGATATGAGCAGTTGGCAGGAGCACAGTTCTCTCTCGGTCTCTGTGTTTGTGTGTGTGTGTGTGTGTGTGTGTGTGTGTGTGTGTGTGTGTGTGTGTGTGTGTGTGTTCTGACCTGTGATATGAGCAGTTGGCAGTAGCACAGTTCTCTCTCGGTCTCTGTGTGTGTGTGTGTGTGTGTGTGTGTGTGTGTGTGTGTGTGTGTGTGTGTGTGTGTGTGTGTGTGTGTGTTCTGACCTGTGATATGAGCAGTTGGCAGTAGCACAGTTCTCTCTCGGTCTCTGTGTGTGTGTGTGTGTGTGTGTGTGTGTGTGTGTGTGTGTGTGTGTGTGTGTGTGTGTGTGTGTGTTCTGACCTGTGATATGAGCAGTTGGCAGGAGCTCAGTTCTCTCTCGGTCTCCTCCATCTTGCGGTGACAGTCGGACTGTAAATTCTCCAGGTTTCGACAGCGTTTCACCACAGACTTCAGCTCAGACTTCAGTTTACTCACAAACACACGAACCACGGCGTATTCCTCCTCCAACACACACGACACGTCACGCGGCTGAAGGACAGAATTCACCTTTACTTCATACTTCTCAAATTATTCCTTTTTTGTTTTATTTCTAATATTACTTGTAATTTTTTTTCTTTTATTATCTTTTTATACACTACCAGTCAAAAGTTTTTGATCAGTAAGATTTGTAATGGTTTTAAAAGAAGTCTCTTCTGCTCACCAAGGCTGCATTTATTTGATTAAAAATACACACAAAAAAAACAATATTTTTTTATATATAAAGAGTAATATACTTTACAAAATATTCTATTTCAAATAAATGCTGTTCTTTTGAACTTTCTATTCATCAAAGAATCCTGAAATATAAAATGTATCACAGTTTCCACAAAAATATGAAACGGTTTTCAACACTGAGCATCAAATCATCATATTAGAGTGATTTCTGAAGGATCATGTGACACTGAAGACTGGAGTAATGATGCTGAAAATTCAGCTTTGATCACAGGAATAAATTACACTTTACTATATATTCACATAGAAAACAGATGATTTACATTATAATAATATTTCTATTACTGATACTATTTTTTTGTATTTTTAATCATATAAACACAGCCTTGGTGAGCAGAAGAGACTTCTTTTAAAAACATAAAAAATCTTACCGATCAAAAACTTTTGACTGGTAGTGTATGTATTTTTATATTTGTATAAAATATAATATTATATATTTATAAAATATAACAGGTTTTTTATTATTATATCCTGTAAATTCTATGTTTGATACATTTGCAGTAAAGTAATTTTTCTTTTGCCCAACTTTGGTAAGACAAATATTAAGTTTTGTCATGCCAATTATAGAAATGATTTAAAATCAGTTAGAAAAAGCAAATCAGATGCAAACTCTTCCAGCGTTCCAGTTTCAGCCATAAATGGTGTTTTAAAAGTGCAGTGTGTAATATTTAGGAGGATCTGTTGACAGAAATGCAATATCATATACATATGTTTTCAGTGGTGTATAAAGAGCTTACATAATGAACCATTATGTTTTTATTAGCTTAGAATGAGGCATTTCTCTCTACACACACCACGGGTCCGCTTACATCGACATGTTTCTACGGTGGCCCTGAACGGACAAACGCGTTTCGTCACTATGTTTTTCTTCATGATAAGAAGCTAGCTAAAGTCTGCGGATAAAACACTGACACAATGATGAACAAGTAACAATAATATTCACAATAACATATCATTTTACTGAATATTCAAGTAGACCTAATTTCTTAATGTATCTTTGTAAAGAAACCTCATTGTTTAATTGGCTACTCTCTGCTGTCTCAGTTGACGACATCACTTCCTGTCGGCCAGCGTAACTTCTGTTTGTTGCAATTCACAACCTCACCACTAGATGCAGCTAAAACTTACACACTGCACCTTAAACTCAGAAAACCTCATGCGTTGGTTCACACACTCGCTCACCAGTCTGAGGTCACCGTCTCCCAGTATGAGGCTGAAGTCGTTGAGATCCTTCATGAGGGTGTTCAACACCTCAGTGATGCGTTTCCTGTGCTGGACGCTCACTTCCTGTAGCCGGGAAAACTCCGCCTCCAAACACATGAGATCCGACTGAGAGGAAGACAGAGAATTACACCCCAAATATAAACATTCACTGTGTGTGTAAGTAGACTAAAGGTATTGGATCACTGGTGATATAATTACATTATTTATACATAACATTACATAACATTGATTAGATAATTTTGCAAGAAAACAAGACTTGTTTTCAACACTGATTAAAGGCCCGTTCACACTGATAACTGTAATGATAGCGATAAAGATATAGGTCTAAAAATCGCTCTAAATATAAAAGAATATCAAAGTCCACATCTGAACTATAACAATAAAGGCACGTTCAGAACGATTTTTTTCCAGCTGATGAACGATAAAAACATTGACTGCCAATCAGAATCCATCCTGCTTTAAGAGCTCGAGCATTTAAAGCGACAGGCGACAAACTGCAGTCTACTGGTGTGGACGCTAATATACTGTAGTTATCGTTTTTAGGCCCCTATCACACAACCGGCACACGCCCTGCGTGAAAATGAAAACTGCGTCAGGCTGAAACTAGCGAAACACACTTTCCTGGCGCTGCATTGTGCCGGTTGTGTAAATAGCAAATGTATTTGCGCCCATCTGTGGCCCATGGGCTGCTGATCTGAGAACGAGGTGTGTGTTCTGGCACATTGTTGGTGCATTGCTATTTTGAGAAACTGAAGTAGACTGAGCCGTTGACCAACTGAAAACCTGGTTGAAAAAAGTCAATGATGCCATATTTTTTTTATTTATTTAAAAAGCATGTTAGTAATATGCGCCTTACACTCTGCTTATTACACACACTCTGCTTATTACACACAAAGGGACACACGCGCAGCAGCACACACACACATGCTAAATATTTAAATAAAAGGATTACAATGTAAAAGATTATTACTGTGTACATAAAGATGTCCCGTAGATCTTCGCACACATAAGAAGATCCGTTTCCTCGCTAGAGAAGCGTTCAGTATTTGTGTAAATGTAAATAGCGAATCCGCCATGGCGCAAGCGCAACTGGCTTTTAAAGGGAATGGGAGACGAGACTCTGATTGGTTTATTTCACGTTACGTCCAAAACACACCCATTACTCATTAAGAGAATAGAGACAAAACACACCCATTACTCATTAAGAGAATAGAGATAAAACACACCCATTACTCATTAAGAGAATAGAGATAAAACACACTCATTACTCATTAAGAGAATAGAGACGACCCTTTTAGACCATGCGCCGGGAGCGCCGACCATTTTCCCCGTCGTTAAACTAGCAAAAGTGGATTCGGACACAACCTAAGTGCGCTTGCTAAGTCTACGCGCTTTAGACCATGAGCTTAGATCGTTAAAATATGGCCCTTAGTGTGAACGGGCCTTAAGATATTAGTTTTAAGAGATTGTGTTTGCAGTGTTTGTCGTACGGTTTTGTGCGACAGCTCCTCGGTGAGTTGTCGGTTCTGAAGGTTCATGTCTTCGTTCTCCTGAATCTTCATGTCGTAGTTCAGAGCGAGTTCCTCCAGCGCCTGCAGAACCTCCTTCACCTCGGCCTTCGAACTCTCACTCTCAGCCTGCAGTCGAGTCAGCTCACACTGCACACGCTCACAGTCCCCACGCGACGAGGCCAGCAGCTACACACACACACACACACACACACACACACACACACACACACACACACACACACACACACACACACACACACACACACACACACACACACACACACACACACGAACACACACGAACACACACGAACACACAGACACACAGACACACACACAGCAAGAAAATACATTTTTTTCTGCTGACCTATTTTACACAAGACTGAAATCATCCTCTATGCTGTTTTATCTTTATGATTTACAACTTTATGCAGTGGGCATTTTGGGAATATCCCAGCTCAGCTAACAGGGAACGTTCTCAGAGCTTTGGATAACGTTCTGGCAAGGTTCTTTCAGTAACATTAATAGAACGCTCGTTCTGCTCTGCTAACAAAAAATGTTTTGCTAATGTTCTCTGATCGTTACTTTTGAATGTTCTCTGAACGTTACTTTGGAATGTTCTCTGATTGTTACTTTTGAATGTTCTCTGATTGTTACTTTTGAATGTTCTCTGATTGTTACTTTTGAATGTTCTCTGATTGTTACTTTTGAATGTTCTCTGATTGTTACTTTTGAATGTTCTCTGATTGTTACTTTTGAATGTTCTCTGATTGTTACTTTTGAATGTTCTCTGAACGTTACTTTTGAATGTTCTCTGAACGTTACTTTTGAATGTTCTCTGAACGTTACTTTTGAATGTTCTCTGAACGTTACTTTAGAATGTTCTCTGATTGTTACTTTTGAATGTTCTCTGATCGTTACTTTTGAATGTTCTCTGAACGTTACTTTGGAATGTTCTCTGATTGTTACTTTTGAATGTTCTCTGATTGTTACTTTTGAATGTTCTCTGAACGTTACTTTTGAATGTTCTCTGAACGTTACTTTTGAATGTTCTCTGAACGTTACTTTTGAATGTTCTCTGAACGTTACTTTAGAATGTTCTCTGAACGTTACTTTTGAATGTTCTCTGATAGTTACTTTTGAATGTTCTCTGAACGTTACTTTTGAATGTTCTCTGATAGTTACTTTTGAATGTTCTCTGAACGTTACTTTTGAATGTTCTCTGAATGTTACTTTAGAATGTTCTCTGATTGTTACTTTTGAATGTTCTCTGAACGTTACTTTTGAATGTTCTCTGATAGTTACTTTAGAATGTTCTCTGATTGTTACTTTTGAATGTTCTCTGAACGTTACTTTTGAATGTTCTCTGATAGTTACTTTTGAATGTTCTCTGAACGTTACTTTTGAATGTTCTCTGATAGTTACTTTTGAATGTTCTCTGAACGTTACTTTTGAATGTTCTCTGAACGTTACTTTAGAATGTTCTCTGATTGTTACTTTTGAATGTTCTCTGATCGTTACTTTTGAATGTTCTCTGATAGTTACTTTTGAATGTTCTCTGAACGTTACTTTTGAATGTTCTCTGATTGTTACTTTTGAATGTTCTCTGAACGTTACTTTTGAATGTTCTCTGATTGTTACTTTTGAATGTTCTCTGATCGTTACTTTAGAATGTTCTCTGATCGTTACTTTAGAATGTTCTCTGATCGTTACTTTTGAATGTTCTCTGAACGTTACTTTTGAATGTTCTCTGAACGTTACTTTTGAATGTTCTCTGAACGTTACTTTTGAATGTTCTCTAATTGTTACTTTTGAATGTTCTCTGAACGTTACTTTAGAATGTTCTCTGAACGTTACTTTAGAATGTTCTCTGAACGTTACTTTTGAATGTTCTCTGAACGTTACTTTAGAATGTTCTCTGAACGTTACTTTTGAATGTTCTCTGAACGTTACTTTTGAATGTTCTCTGAACGTTACTTTTGAATGTTCTCTGAACGTTACTTTTGAATGTTCTCTGAACGTTACTTTTGAATGTTCTCTGAATGTTACTTTAGAATGTTCTCTGATCGTTACTTTTGAATCTTCTCTGATTGTTACTTTTGAATATTCTCTGAACATGTTATGTTACTTTTGAATCTTCTCTGAACGTTACTTTAGAATGTTCTCTGATTGTTACTTTTGAATGTTCTCTGAACGTTACTTTTGAATGTTCTCTGAACGTTACTTTTGAATGTTCTCTGATTGTTACTTTTGAATGTTCTCTGAACGTTACTTTAGACTGTTCTCTGAATGTTACTTTAGACTGTTCTCTGAATGTTACTTTAGAATGTTCTCTGATCGCTACTTTAGAATGTTCTCTGAACGTTACTTTTGAATGTTCTCTGATCGTTACTTTTGAATGTTCTCTGAACGTTACTTTTGAATGTTCTCTGATTGTTACTTTTGAATGTTCTCTGAACGTTACTTTAGACTGTTCTCTGAATGTTACTTTAGACTGTTCTCTGAATGTTACTTTAGAATGTTCTCTGATCGCTACTTTTGAATGTTCTCTGAACGTTACTTTTGAATGTTCTCTGAACGTTACTTTTGAATGTTCTCTGAACGTTACTTTTGAATGTTCTCTGAACATAACATCCACATACTAAATACTACTATTTATGCAATTGTGACGAAGTAGTTTGTCCCAAAGCTTGCCAATTATTCTGCTACAGACTCAAAAGTATGTATTTTTTCTTCACAAAAACAGGGCATAGTATAAGTAGGCGGATTGGGATGCAGCAATAGTCAGTATAATGTCTTTTGGGGAGCATCATAATAAAGTGTCAGCAGATATTAAGCAGAGAGTCTATTAATACTCAGCTAGTTGACATGTAGTTGCAAAGTTACTTCTAGTTAGTAGAATGTCTAAAGTGGACTATCGAAATAAAGTGTAACCACAGTATGTAGCACATTATGTACAGAATGTAGTATGCCAGTATTTCAGTGCAAACAGTGGCTGAATGCTGCTCTATTTTTGCCATATAACGATGTGACAGGAATAGCAATTTTGAATTCAGCAAATGTTTTTAACCTCTTCTTGATCCAGCATTTGCTCCTTCAGTTTTTCCACCAGCTGACACTGTAAATTAATCTCATCATCCTGTCAGAGAGAGAGAAAAAATCTATCAGAGAGCCAATATTTCCATGCATTGACTACAGGCTGTGAGGGTTTGTGTTTTTTTGTTTGTGTGGGTTTTTTTTTTTGTGAGTTTATGTGTCTATGAGTTTCAGTTTGTCTGCCTGTGAGTTTGTGTCTATGAGTTTGTGTGTCTGTGAGTTTGTGTGTTTGTGAGTTTGTTTGTGTATCTGTGTTTGTGTGTCTGTCAGTTTGTTTGTCTGAGTTTGTGTGTGAGTTTGTGTGTCTGTGAGTGTATGTTTGTTTGTCTGAGTTTGTGTCTGAATTTATGTGTCTGTGAGTGTTTGTTTGTGTGTGTCTGTGAGTGTTTGTGAGATTGTGTGTTTGTGAGTGTGTGTGTCTGAGTTTGTGTCTGTGAGTGTGTGTCTGTGAGTGTCTGTGAGATTATGTGTCTGAGTTTGAGTGTCTGAGTTTGTGTGTCTGTGAGTGTTTGTTTGTGTGTCTGTGAGTGTTTGTGTGTTTGTGTGTCTGTGAGTTTGTGTGTCTGTGAGTTTGTGTGTCTGAGTTTGTGTGTCTGTGAGTGTTTGTTTGTGTGTCTGTGAGTGTTTGTTTGTGTGTCTGGGAGTGTTTGTGTGTTTGTGTGTCTGTGAGTTTGTGTGTCTGTGAGTTTGTGTGTCTGAGTTTGTGTGTCTGTGAGTGTTTGTTTGTGTGTCTGTGAGTGTTTGTGAGTTTGTGTGTCTGTGAGATTGTGCGTCTGTGAGTGTGTATGTTCTGCTCACACCTTGTCGTCCAGTTGTTTGTAGAGTTTGCGTATATCTTCCTCATATTTGAGCTTGTGTTCCTCTGGGATTAACACACACACACTGTTGCTCTGGTTGTCTTCACTGACATCAGACTCCTCAGCCATGAGATCCAGCGCTGACACACACTCCCCTGAAGCACAATCACACCATTATTTACTTGTACTACGGTAAAACTATAATACATGTTTACAGGAACCTCCTCTTAAGATTTACTTTACTTTACCCTTACACTACTTACTTCTAATGTGGAAGTACACTGGTACATTTTAGTACTTTTTTAGTACTTTTTTCTCATTACTGGGGTGATACCATGGTACATACTAATAAACAGTTTAACATTTATTCATTTTTCAGATGCTTTAGTGAATGAATGTCAGGTATTTACATGATACTCCAAAGTACTTCCAGGAGTACCATGGTACTGCCACGGTAAATGTCCAAAGAAAAAAAATAAAATTACTGTGTCTTATTTAAAATCATTACAAAGTAAGCATACTTTGGCAATATTCTCCAATAGACTGAAAAAAATATTGTGATTTA
The DNA here is from genome assembly GCF_949319135.1 of Squalius cephalus. NCBI lineage: Eukaryota > Metazoa > Chordata > Actinopteri > Cypriniformes > Leuciscidae > Squalius > Squalius cephalus. The sequence goes on along the minus strand of NC_137131.1, from coordinate 1,466,154 downwards.
CTTTAAAATGATTTTTACTCAGAAATTGCAAGTAAATAATAACAAAGAAACGGCAAGTAACACATTAAATTAAACATGAAATTTTTAAGTAAAAAAACTGAAATAGTATTTGCATGTAAAACATGCTTCAATAATCTTTGTTTTATCTATTAAAATGTATTTATTTAGTTTAATTCAATTAAAATAAATTATTAATTTATTATTTATATTAAAATTATTTGAAAATATCAATATGATCAAACAAATATTTAAATAAAAACATTTTAATATATACTGTATATTCTTAAATATTTAAAACTGATTTTACCACATGAAATGTCCAAAAAATTAATTAATTACATTTTATTAAAATATATCAATATGATCAAACAAATATTTAAATAAAAAACGTTTAATTTATTTATTTAAAACTGATTTTACCATGGTGCATGTCTGCATTTTTTTTGTAACAAAATGTACTATAATAAACTTACAACTTTTTAAAGGGTAATATATATTTAGTCATGCCAGTATGTAAATATATTAATATTATCAAATAAATAGACTTTTAAATATATTTTTTACAATTATTTTTACTTATTTAAAACTATGAATTTATCAAACCCCATGCATTACTATGATATATATGTTTGATGAATCTACCACCATGTTACCAGTTCAAATCAATCACGGTCTCGTAGAGAAATCAGGTGTGTGTGTGTGTGTGTGTTCTCACCGTCACGCCCGCGGTTAAGCTCCGCCTCCAGCCTCTGGATGTTCTCCTTCAGGTTCTTGTTCTTCTCCTTCTCTTTCTCATATTTCCTCTTCCACTGTTCTGCTGTCAGCTCCAGGTTCACCGACGCCGTGTTCCTGATGGTCTTTGCGCTGAGAGAGATGGAGTGTCACTCTAAAAAATCTTGGGTTATTTTTTCTACCCAAATCCTGGGTTGAGCCTTTTGGGTACATTTTTTGGGTTATTTTTTCAGCGTTTGGGTAGTTTTTGTGTTATCCAAATCCTGGGTCAGATATAACAACCCAGGGGTTGAGTTATTTATCGCAGGCTTTTTGCAACCTCTTGTGGAGAGAGCAGTGCAGCTCCGTCAAATTGTTATTTTTTATATCTAAAAATTCGTTATTGTTCTGTATATTATTTCATTTGATCCAAATCAACATTCAGGGGCATCAACCCATCGTGGATTTGAGTTTAAGTTTGGATTTGAGTCTAACCTATACGAGTTTAAGTTAATCCGAAAACATTAATTCATGTATGAAGTAAAAAAAAGCTAGAACTATAGTAAAAATAAAAAATGGTTTAAATCAATCCATTATGCTGGGTTAAATAAACAACCCAATTTGTTGGGTAAAATTAACCCAACATGTGTTCTGTCTTATATTTACCCAGCCCTTGGGTTGAAAACAACCCAAATTGTAATATTTTAACCCAGTGTTTTTAGAGTGTGTGTTACCGTTGTCCGAACATCAGAGTGGATTTGGTCTCGGCGTCGTTGAAGGCTGAAGGGGAGCAGCAGATGAACATGGTGGTTCTGCAGTTTCCGCCCAGAGAATCCTGCAGGATCCGCGTCATCTTACTGTCCCGGTACGGCACGTGAGTCTTCTGCACCGACAGAGAGAACTTACTGAGTTTAAAAGGGTTAAAGGTGACATATTATGCCCCTTTTCACAATATGTAATATAAATATATGGTGTCCCCTGAATGTGTCTGTGAAATTTCAGCTCAAATGTTATTTATTACAGCTGGTCGAATTTGCCCCTTTTTGGGTATGAGCAAAAATGTGCCGTTTTTGTGTGTGTGTCCCTTTAAATGCAAATGAGCTAGAGATGGCATGCTTTGCTCAAACTTTTGCCATTGCGTTAGAACTGGTCACTGCTGTTAGACTGGGTAAACCCAGCCCGATCTGCCGGAGATTTGATTTTGCCCTGGAGCTCAGGCTGGAAACCTGTACGTTCTTCGTTAAATCTGCGGGGACCAATCACAAACTGGCGCGCTATTGGTAGGTTTAATCCAATCCAATCCAATTCCTTCTAACCCCTCGACGATGCTCAATGGCTTCTTTAGTTTAGCAAACAAATCGCTCGAGTGGGTGTAAATACCACTCGCTTTCATGTTTTTTTTCCCCTGCCTGGAGTTTTCGCGTCGCTCTACAAAGTACGTCACCCGGATTGTTGGTCTGATTGGTTGAAGGCAGGGCCTGAAGTTAACTTTTTTGACCACCAGCCACTGTGGCGGGTGGATTTAAAAATCCACCCGCCACAGTGACTTTTTACCAGCCAGTTTTTTTTTTTTTTTTGGCCTCATAAAAGGTGAGAAAAAGAGGAATTGCACAAACATTTGTTCTTTAACTTGTAAGAATACACATTTAAGTGCTGTCAAGTTATTAACGAGATCCATACAATTAATAATAACTCTTAGAATACAGATATAGACCTAGTGCAGCTCGTTTGTAAACAAATCACACGCGGCTGTGTTGATGGCTGGGCAGCTGTTAGTTACAGCGTTCAGGAACCGTTAAGCAGAACTAAATTAACATTGTTATTACTGGTAAAGTTACCGGGTAGGCTACCGGACATTTTCTCACCAGTTCCCAACTCCCAACATCTGTGCAACTGTCATTGTACTGATGTCAGCGTTGCATTACCGGTATCTCATCTCACCAACAGTTTAATACTTAACTCACACATTCAAACGTAGTCAGAGAAAAGGGCCTCATCTTTCTCTCCGATCACATATAACGTTACGTTCCGAAAAACTCAAACTGCGCTGCTTTCACAGATGCTTTCTTTACTCCAGTAATGTGCCGCCACATTTTTAGCTAAAATCCAACGAAATGGCTGACTTCGTTTACATGTCAAAGAACAACAGTCGCAAAAAAAAAAAAAAAAAAAAAAAAAACCTTCGCAAAGACCCGGCCCCTTTAACGTTAGTTTCTGTTGCTATGTCCGACAAGCTACACCGCGCTCACGCCAAACCATGATCTCACGCAATGAAAAGCACATCGCGCAGCAGAGAGGACACTGACAACACGCTGACAGACAAGACAGTCCAGGTTACTTTTGATATTAAACAAAGTCTCAACGTTAAAATTTGGTCATTTTTAAAGAAATTTAGACATACCGTTTTGTGGCTCTGTAATGTGTCTTGACAGATCGCTGTGGTGCCTCTGTTAAAGCTGCTCGTGAACCGATCATCTCTTCCTCGTTAATTTATAGCATCAAATAAACATGAATGAACATAAGAAGGAATGTAGTTTTAACTGCGGAAAGATGTCAGTAGGCTTACTCAGTAACTTACACTCCGTTTTTTCAAGTTCAAATCCTCCAACGTTGAACTCTCCTGACTGCTTTGTCGGACAAAAAAAATGTCCGCGGATTATGATTGGCCAGATCGCCTGTCAATCAAACTCCCCGCGAAGGGTCGGTTCTCATTGGCTGCCTGCCAATGTGGCAGGTAGATTGACAGTGTTACCCGCCAATTGCAGAATTCACCCGCATTTGGCGTGTGGTCGGGTGTTAATTTCAGGCCCTGGTTGAAGGACTATCCAATTGCGTAAAGACTCTACAGAGTCATTTGAACTCACCAGAACAAAGTTACTGGGTTTCACTTTTCACGTTTTCTGGGTTGGAGGATGCAACAGGGACTCGAAAATAGCACTTAAACACGGAAAAAGTCAGATTTTCATGATATTTCCCCTTTAAGGCTATCCATGGATCTGCTCCTCTGAAGGGAAGCGTAAGGCATCGGTTTGATATGCGATGCTGTGACTCACGGTGCCTTCGGCCAGAGCTGAGATGACGTTCCCCAGCGCTGACAGAGACTTGTTGATGTTCTTGGCTTCATCCAGGACCGATCCTTCCGCTCCCGTCTTACTCACCTGGAAAAATAACGCTACACTTCAAATGTCTGGGGTCAGTATGAAGAAATTAATCGTTTTTATTAGGTAGGGCTGCATTAAAAGTGACAGTAAAGAAAATAAATGCTGTTCTTTTGAACTTTCTATTCATCAAAGAATCCTGACGAATAAAATGTATCACAGTTTCCATAAAATATGAAGAAACAACACTGATAATAATCATAAATGTTTCTTGAGCAGCAAATCATCATATTAGAGTGATTTCTGAAGGATCATGTGACACTGAAGACTGGAGTAATGATGCTGAACATTCAGCTTTGATCACAGGAATAAATTACACTTTACTATATATTCACATAGAGAACAGATGATTGTAATAATATTGTAATAATATTTTTACAATTTTTACAGTATTTTTGATCAAATAAATGCAGCCTTGATGAGCAGAAGAGACCTCTCTCTCTCTCTCTCTCTCTCTCTCTCTCTCTCTCTCTCTCTCTCTCTATATATATATATATATATAATATTATTCAAGAGAATTTGAATAAGGGAATAATACACTAAAAAATGACTTTTAAAAGTTGTAAATAAATCAAAGATTACTCGAGTATGTTTTACAAAAAAAAAAAATATATAAATACTATTTCAATCTTTCTACTTCAAAATTTCATGTTTAATTGAATGTGTAACTTGTCGTTTCTTTGTGATTAATTGTGAAATTTACTAGGAATTTCCCAAGTGAAAATTGTTTCTACACCAGATTTTTTCAGTGCATGTTAAACACGTGCAAGTATAAACAGTGAGTTCTCAGATGTTTCTCCTAAAAGTTCTCAGGAGAAATAAAGACTCACTAGTTGTCCAGTAAGAGCTCAGATTATTTGATGAGAAAAATAATTGAGTTCACGTTGAGATCTCTTCTGGAACTCTAGCATGCGGGATTAACGCAATCTTTTTCTCCATTTAATCTCACTCTAGGAGTAACGTTTGAGACATTAAAGAGATGTATTTCCGTCCTGCAGGAGGACACACACTTTCATGAGGCTATGAACGCACCTTCTCGCTGCCGGCCAGATCCACCAGGTAGAGTTTCCCGCAGAGTTTCTGCTCCGTCTCCACGTGCTCCTGTTTGATGCTGATGAGGAATATGCTGTGACTCCTGGAACTGTGTTCATTCATATCTGACACACAACATCACACCAGTCACAAAAGTTCCAGTCTTCAATGTTCAAAACATCCGTTTTTTCTTGAACGTTTAGGGAACATTCCATTTGATCATTCTTCAAACATTATGGGAATGTTACTTTTGAATATTCTCGGAACGTTCTGAAACAAGTAGTTACATTTAAAAAAACGTTACATTTTCAAGTGTTCCATGAATGATGTATAAGCAGCATTTCTGTGATAACATTTTAAGGACCAGATCATTTTGAACGAACATTCTATTCTATTAATGTTACTTATTACACGGCTCTGTGGAATACTTGATTCTGATTGGTCAATAGCACCATCCAGCGGTATGTTATTCCCCAGATAACAACCGCTCAAATCAGAAACGCAGGCTCATCCGGGTTACATTTACATTTATGCATTTGGCAGATGCTTTTATCCAAAGCAACTTACATTGCATTTCAAGCTACACATTTACATTCTTATCAGTTCTTGCTTTCCCTGGGAATTGAACCCATGACCTTGGCGTTGCAAGCGCCAACGCTCTACTAATAAAATATTAAAACTCAGTCGAATCAATATTTTGTGTACAGTTATTTAATTATGCCATCCAGTATCGTGGACTCGCTCTCTCTGGTTTCATACAAACGCAGCGGCGGCCATTTTGTGTTTTGTATATACGCTGTTGGATTATGAGATACAAACAGGCACGATTTTAAAACCGTTTAATCTGATATCAATATCTCTTATCCCCATAATTATTTATGTGGTGAAATGTTGTGTAATAAGTGTTATGACTGTATACCGTATCTCTTAAATGTCCGTCTTGTTTGAACTCGCCTCTGAAACTGCTCTATCCGCGAAGCTTTACGCTTAAACACCTAATAAAATATTTCAACTCAGATCAATATTTCGTGTCTAATTAGTTACTTATGTGGCAAATAGGCGTGTAATAAGCATGATAATGTACATCCAGTCAGTTGTTATCTCAGAATAAACCCCCTTCAGGGGTGTGTGTGTGTGTGTGTGTTGTTATCTCAGAATAAACCCCTTCAGGCTGATGCAAGACCCCTCGCGTCGGGGTCCTCATCATCCTGTCAGGGGTTTATTCTGAGATAACAACACACACACACACACACACACACACACACACACACACACACACACACACACACACGAAGGGGTTTATTCTGAGATAACAACACACACACACACACACACACACACACACACACACACACACCCCATAAGGGGGTTTATTCTGAGATAACAACACACACACACACACACACACACATGAAGGGGTTTATTCTGAGATAACAACACACACACACACACACACACACACACACACACACACACACCCCTGAAGGGGGTTTATTCTGAGATAACAACACACACACACACACACACACACACCCCTGAAGGGGGTTTATTCTGAGATAACAACCGGCTGGATGTACATTATCCCTTACTGAAAGAACGTTCCCTGATAGCTGGGAATTTATAGTGTGTCCGTAACCATCTTTACTTCTACATTTATATTTATGCATTTTGGCAGATGCTTTTATCCAGAGCGACTTGTATGGCATTGAAGGTTTAGATTTGATCGGTTCATGCATTCCCGGGGAATCGAGCCCTTGAGCCACAGTTTCAGCAATGATCTGTGATGTGCAGTAATCCTGGGGTTATTCTGAAAGTTAGGGTTAGAGAAACTGACTTGTAACAGCGACGTGACGATTGGCTTTTCCCTCGTCAATAACATCCATCACTTCATCAGGGCTGGAAACAAAACGTTCAGTACAACCCTGTACACACACACACACACACACACACACACACACACACACACACACACACACACACACACACACACTGTAAGACTAAACTTATTTGCACGTCTTTATCTAACAATACCAGATGTTATGATATATGATACATGATAGGATATGATGATACAATATATGATATATGTTACAATATTATGATACTATACACTACTAAGGGAAATAATATCTACACTGTAAAAAAAAAATTTAAATTGTAAATAAAACTGAAATGAAAATAAAATAAAATACTGTTTTTTTTTGTTTAGGTTCAATGTGTTACTTGCCATTTCTTTGTAGTTGTTTGTGAAATTTAACAGCAATTTCTGAGTGAAAATAGTCTCTACATCAGTTTTATTTAGTGTATTTATGATATGTTTGCAGTTTTGAGTTCTGAGAGTTTTCATAATATAATGATCTCATTTATTTGAGAAGATGAAGGAAGATTTGCTTGCTCAAACATCAGTGATGTTCACGGTTCCTGCATCTCGACAGAGAGAATCGGCTCACCTTCACATAGGGAACTCGGTTCTTGTCCTCGTGCACAGACAGGTTTGTCTTACTCACTGTGAGAGAGAGAGAGAGAGAGAGAGAGAGAGAGAGAGTGGGAGAGGAGGATGAGGGAGAGAGAGAGAGAGAGAGAGAGAGAGGAGGATGAGGGAGAGAGAGAGAGAGAGAGAGAGAGAGAGAGGAGGATGAGGGAGAAAGAACAAAAGGGAAAGAACAAAGAAAATTCAGCCGTTCCAATTTCCAAACCCATGCAACTTTACACTGAAATCAAAGAGCATGTTTTACAAGATAATCCGATTTCAGTCTTTCTACTTCAAAGTTTCAATGTGTTACTTGCTGTTTCTTTGTAATTAATTGAGAAAATTGTTCCTAAACCATTTTTTTCAGTGCATTTCTTCTGTCGAACACAAACAATGTTTAGCATGATGAGGATTCGTACCTTCAAGCTCAAAAAACACCATGCAAATCATTAAAATAGTCTTGCATTTCAGCCTGTTTCACTCACAAATCTCTCATAACTTCAGAAGAATTGTAATATACAGTGCAGGTTGTATGAACTACCGTTTTGATATTTTTATGATGCTTTTAAGGTGTTTCTTCTGTCTTCATTATTGCATCACTAGAAGAAAAGTTTCTATATATAAGCTTAAATGCTTCCGTCAGAGTTTGATATTTAGAAACTTTTAGGGGTTCCTTTTAGGTGCTTTTAGGATCATTCTATGCATTTCGTTTTAATTCATCAATTTTGTTTTTAACACTTTTTAAAAATTTTGATCTCATTTTATGAATTAAACAGCTCGTAAACATACTTTATCACTAGAAAGTTGTGATATCACAAGACATTTCTCCTTACATAGAACATTTTTGGCTCACTTTAAAACTGAGTCTAGAACCCCATTTAGCCTTTTTTTTCTAAGAGTGAGAGCATGAGCTTTCTGCTAAACATCTTCTCTTGTGTTCAGTGCCGGCTCTGTAAATCTGGGGGCCCTAAGCAGGATAATCTTGGGGCCCTGCTTTGCAGTGAATAACGGAGTATTGCCACCGCAAACCAGCAACTGTATACAATCTAACCCTTACACATTTCATCTGTACCTCTTTAACATGATTGCCCACAATTATTTTACTGCTTATTAAAGTACACTCACTGAAACAGTAAAAGTAAAGTTTCTATTTTTATTCAAATTTCTACATCTACTTTATTACTGTCTGAATGCTTTGTAAATTTTAAAAGAGCACTAACTGTTTTTGTCCACTAGGCAGCTTAAAACCTTTAGTATTAAAAAATCTTCAATAAAGTTGTTGCATATAGGCCTACTACAGGTGTTGCTGGAGTCTCGATCTTTGAACTTCTTTTCCCTTTTCCACACTTTAAAAAGAGGGAGTAGTTGGACCAGTAATTTCTTTGCTTCCTTCTAAAGTGATTTAAACATTGATGTATCAAATAGATTAAAAATTCTACAAAATATTCTAGTTTGAGTTGGTACTTATTTTTTATATATTCCAACTACAAAAACACTACTTCAGCGACCAATCATTAGCCAAATGTGTAGGCCTATATCAAATGTTTAGTTATAAAATATAAATCTAGGCTAATAAAAACTCTAGGTAACACTTTTTACATTTTACAGTGTCATTACACGTTACATGTAGATCATATAAAAAGAATTCTACAGTAAAAACTGCTTAAAATGTGGATTTCGTTGTAGTGCCTCTACTACAATGGATAATGTCCACTTTAACGCACCTCTGAGGTTGCCGAGAAACAGCGCCGCGAATTGTGCAGAAAAAGCAATAGGCCGCTCTTTGTGCACTGTGTAATGTGCCAAGTTCAAAAATTCATACAAAAAGAATTCTACAGTAAAAACTGCTGAAAATTTGGATTTCGTTAGAGTAGTAGCTCTAACTATAATGGGATATTTTCCACTTTAACGCACCCTCCCGAGGCTGCTGTGAAATAGCACCACGAATTGTGCAGAAAATGCAATAGGCGGCTCTTTGTGCATTGTGTAATGTCAAGTTCAAAAAATCTTAACAAAATAATTATACAGTAAAAACATCTTAAAATCTGGATTTAATTAGAGTAGTAGCTCTACTATAATGGGATATTTTCCACTTTAACGCACCCTCCGAGGCTGCCGTGAAATAGCACCGCGAATTGGGCTGAAGGCGCAATAAGCGGCTCTTTGTGCATTGTGTAATGTTCAAGTTCAAAAATGAATTACAAAATAATTCTACAGTAAAAACTTCTTAAAATTTGGATTTCGTTAGAGTAGTAGTTCTACTATAATGGGATAATGTCCAATTTAACGCACCCTCCCGAGGCTGCTGTGAAATATCACCGCGGATTGTGCGGAAAATGCAATAGGCGGCTCTTTGTGTGTAATGTGCCAAGTTAAAAAATGCATGCAAAAATAATTCTATAGTAAAAACTGCTTAAAATCTGGATTTCGTTAGAGTAGTAGCTCTACTATAATGGGATTTTTTTTTTTTCTTTGCACCCGATGGATGGACCCGTTTCATTTTTGCGGTCAAATTTCCAAGTCCAGGGAAGACAACGATTTTACACGGTTGGTTGACTGTTAAACCGCGGCGACACCGGCGAGTACCATCTGTAGTTAGGGGGCCCCCTAGTGGCGGCGGGGCCCTAAGCAGCCGCTTAGTTCGCTTATAGGGAGAGCCGGCTCTGCTTGTGTTCCACAGAAGTCTGGGTTTGGAGTGACACGAGGGCGAGTAAGTGATGACAGAATCTGTTCATTTTTAGCTGAATTATTCCTTTAATGAGCACATGCACATGCACAGAGAGGCCTTGAGTTTATGATGACAGTAACAAGCCTTCGAGACAGACGCGTCTCTAATCAGACCAACACACACACACACTCACGCACACACACATACACGGCGAGTCATTCGAGTCGAGGCAGATATAAAACCGCATATGTGAACGTCAGTTTCCTTTAAATCAAATATAGATACAGCGAGACTGACGTCATCTCGCTTCATATTTCATCTTCTCAGCGCCTGTCGATCTCTATCTGTCTGTTTCATTACTCATCTCTCTCTCTCTCTCGCTCTCTCTCTCTCTCGCTCTCTCTCTCTCTCCCGCTCGCTCTCTCTCTCTCTCCCTCTCTCTCTCTCCCTCTCTCTCTCTCTCTCTCGCTCTCTCTCTCTCTCGCTCTCCCTCTCGCTCTCTCTCTCCCTCTCTCTCTCTCTCTCTCTCTCCCTCTCTCTCTCTCTCTCTCTCTCTCCCTCCCTCTCTCTCTCTCTCTCTCTCTCTCCCTCTCTCTTTCTCTCTGTCTCTCTCTCTCTCTCTCTCTCTCTCTCTCTCTCTCTCTCTCCCCCCTCTCTCTCTCTCTCTCTCCTCCATCTGTCCGCAGGTATCTTCCCAGATTGCTCAGTGACTCAGCAGCTCAAACACAGACGAGCAGTTGTTGTCCCTCAGCCTGATCATGTATTCACACAGCAGATGTGAACACAAACGCTCTTATCTACGGCTCAAACGCTGAGATTTGTGGGTTGCTGGTGTTTGACTGTTGAGGATTGATCGTTTTACGGGGGTTTTCAGCTAAATACACTAGCGCTCAAAAGTTTGGGGTCGGTAAGATTTCTTAATGTTTTTGAAAGAGTGTCTTCTGCTCTCTTTTATGTGATCAAAAATACAGTAAAAATTGTGAAATATTATTATAATGTAAATCATCTGTTTTCTATGTGAATATATAGTAAAGTGTAATTTATTCCTGTGATCAAAGCTGAATTTTCAGCATCATTACTCCAGTCTTCAGTGTCACATGATCCTTCAGAAATCACTCTAATATGATGATTTGCATTATCAATGCTGAAAATAGTTATTAGATATTTTTGTGGAAACTGATGCATTTTATTTTTCAGGATTCTTTGATGAATAGAAAGTTCAAAAGAACAGCATTTATTTGAAATAGAATCTTTTGATCAATTTAATGCATAAGTAACTAATAAGTATTAGTTTCTTTCAAGAAATAAAATCTTACTGACCTCAAACTTTTGAACGGTAATGTGCATAAAAACGATCGTAAAATAAATGGTTAATTCCTCAGAGCACACTTTATATCCAGTTTAAATAGATTATACCAGCAGAATAAATGATATTAATGCATTTTAATTATAGCAAAGCCAGTGTTCGTTCTCTGCATGTATTTAGGTCGACCTAAGACAAAACACACACTGACTCACCGTCAAGTAGGTCACGGATCTTATCCATGTAGATTTCAAAGTAGGAAACCTTGAGAGAGAAACGAGATCGGCTAATGATGTGGAATTATCTGAACGCTTTTCATTTCTTCACTAGAAAACAACAGGATCTGCAAATGGCTTTTAACTCAGTTGTCTTCGCACCTTAATGTGGAACTCCAGGTTTTCATCCATGATGTAAATGTGGTTAAAGATGTCTTCAGCAATCCTCGGGATAATTCCCCTTCCGTTAGGATCATGCAGCTTTCCCTGATGGAGAAAGCAATAAGCACATTTTAATGTGAAAACATCTGCTTTTGTGTTTCACAGAAGAAAGAAATCATGCGGGTTTGGAACGTGAATAGTTTCTTCAATAATGAGTAAACAGAAGCAGGTTTACCTCCATTGTGTAGGTTTTACCAGAGGATGTTTGTCCGTATGCAAAGATGGTGCCGTTGTAGCCGTCCAGAACATCTGTGGGCAAAAAGAGATATTTGGACAGTTATTTACAGTATATACAGTACTGTGCAAAAGTCTTAGGCATGTTAATAAACACCCCCCCCCCCCCCAAAAAAAATGGTTTTAAAGGAGAACTCCGGTCAATTTTAACATTGAGCTCATTTTTTTGTACATTTGGAGTGCTGTCAATACAGAGAACAACGACAAAAATCGGTGTTGCCTACACCGTGTTATCCTCTTTTTAAAATTTGCACCCTGTTGACTTCAATGGGGCAAGTTTTAAAGCTGCTTTTAGCCTCTTAACATCCTTGATGTGTCATTACAAGTGCACAGGTCATGTTGAGTGATTCCTTCAGAGTGATCACGGTGAATCTGACTGCAGTAGATCTGAAAGATATGAATAAAAATGATATTTATTTAGCCAGCGCTCATACCTGTATTTACATCCTGTTTTCGGTCGAAGTCCATAGTAATCGATTGTCGAGTTCACGTGCATTGGTTTAGTACCTATGATCATGCGCGTGAACTCGACAATCGATTACTATGGACTTCGACCGAAAACAGGATGTAAATACAGGTATGAGCGCTGGCTAAATAAACATCATTTTTATTCATATCTTTCACATCTACTGCAGTCAGATCCACTCGTGTTCACTCTGAAGGAATCACTCACATGACCTGTGCACTTGTAATGACACATCAAGGATGTTAAGAGGCTAAAAGCAGGTTTAAAACTTGCCCCATTGAAGTCAACAGGGTGCACATTTTAAAAAGAGGATAACACGGTGTAGGCAACACCGATTTTTGTCGTTGTTCTCTGTATTGACAGCACTCCAAATGTACAAAAAAATGAGCTCAATGTTAAAATTGACCGGAGTTCTCCTTTAAGTCAGTTATTTTTATCTTTTGCTGTAGTGTGTCAGTAGGAAATATCAGTTTACATTTCCAAACATTCTTTTTGCCATTAATTGTAATAATCCAGTGAGATTTGTGTATGCACAAGGAGTCTGACAACAGCCGGTCTGATCTGATCTCACCATCATCGAGTCCGTCTGTGATTACATGAAGAAACAGAAGAAACTGAGACAGACTAAATCCAGAAGAACTGCGGGAACGTCTCCGAGATGCTTGAAGAAACCTTCCTGCAAAGCTCCCTGAAGAACTATTCGCAAGTGTACCTGGACAAAAGCCGTTTTAAACGCAAAGGGTCGTTACGCCATATATTGATTTGAATTAGTTAATAGAAGTTAAATCATAAATAAATTCAATTTGTGATTTTATTTTTGAAAGCATTCTCACTTTACAGCATTTTAACACTAAAAGTGCCAGTGCTCTTCACAGTACTGTAGCTTTGCAGGAAGGTTTCTTCAAGCGTCTCGGAGACGTTCCCGCAGTTCTTCTGGATTTAGTCTGTCTCAGTTTCTTCTGTTTCTTCATGTAATCACAGACGGACTCGATGATGGTGAGATCAGATCAGACCGGCTGCTGTCAGACTCCTTGTGCATACACAAATCTCACTGGATTATTACAATTAATGGCAAAAAGAATGTTTGGAAATGTAAACTGATATTTCCTACTGACACACGACAGCAAAAGATATAAATAACTGACTTAAAACCATTTTTGGGGGGGGGGGTGTAGTTTTGAAGAATCGATATCGATCTTTGACTCGCGTTCATACACACTCACCTTTAACGATCTGTTTGGCACAGGTGTTGTACACTTGCTCCTGCGTGCAGTTCGTTGGAAAGACTTTATCAAAAACATACGGCTTCCCCTGAAAGACACCGACACACACACTTATGAACAGACTGACGTGTGCAGGTTTATGATCAGACGTGTCAGTTTACAGTTTTTCTCAGTCGCTTTGGTGCATTTCTCAAATCATCCTTAATATTTGCAAAGAAGTATGTGCATTCGTACAAACAGCATCACACACTGGATCACCTGCAAAAGCCTGTAACTTACTCAACATATTTAGTTCAAGTATTTATGTCAATGAACATATCAGTGCCATCAGAATGAAAAGTCCTTGTGTCATTGTTCACAAACAAGATAGTCTAAAATGCTAAGACATGTTGTCAATAAAACACTGCAGTGTGTGAGTATTCCCTGATGTAAACTATGGCAACAGTTTGGATGACAGTCACTGTATTGAAATGTAAAGCTGCGCTTCTTCTGTATGCCATATATCCATTTCAAAAGTACAAATTTACACACACTACTGTACGAGAGATTGAAAGAGACTGGATAGGATTCACAGTTACACTTTTACTAGTGATCTGACAGAAAAAACAAAACATTACAATATTATTGTGATGTAGAAAAGAAAAAGAAATAGGAGCACAAAGGCGAAAATACACCATTAGAAAGGCAAACACAGGAAAGACACTTAAAGTCACTGATAAAGATTGCCTCAACTCACATCACTGGCTTAAAGACAAGACGGATGGATGGATGGACGGATGGATGGATGATGGATGGACGGACGGATGGACGGATGGATGGATGGATGGATAAATGGATGACGGACGGACGGACGGACAGATAGATTTTTATAAAGTGAAACTGCAATTTGAAAATATCTCACAAACACATGACATGCATGAAATAATATGTAACACATGGAAGCTTTGCCTGTTATAATTAAACATGAAAGCAATTAGAGGTGAAGCAACACACTGCAACACACACACACTTCACATTAAGCGCTTCAGTCATTAATTAGTCCCATGAGCTTTAATTGATCCTCAGAAGAGCATCAAAGTCTACAGAGCAGAAAAACACACACACACACACACACACACACACACACACACACACACACACACACACACACACACACACACTCGAGCACACACACACACACACACACACACACACACACACTCGAACACACACTCGAACACACACACATACTCGCACACACACATACACACACACACACACACACACACACACACACACACACACACACACACACACACACACACACACACACACACACTCTAACACACCCACACTCACACTCACACCCATACACACACACCTACACCCACACACACACACACTCTCACACACCCACACTCTCTCACACCCACACACACACACTCTCACACACCCACACTCTCTCTCACCCACACACACACACACACATTAAATTGTGTAGGACGCAGACAGCGCTGCACGTTTGTGATGACAGAACGCCGCACCTCTGCTCTCAGTGAGTTCAGTTTCCCCGACGCCTCTTAAAATAGAGTTTATGTCTGTGAGCTTGAAGGATCATAATGAGCATCATAAAGAAGAAGCACACAGTGTTTCTAGAGTCTGAGCGAGTCTGCAGAGATGAGATGATCCACACACACACACACACACACACACACACATCTGTTTTAATCATCTGATAACTGCCCAGAATAACACAGGAGATGAAAATGACGAGCGGATTGAAGAGCGAGGGATGAGCAGAGGAAGATAAAGCACCCGCAGATGAGAGGAGAGGAGAGGAGTGTGAGGGGGATTGTGGGATACGCTCTAATGACTTCAGTCCAGCACAGATCATACACTAGCACTTAATCAGCTCCATCCATCCCTCCATCCCTCCATCCCTCTCTCCACTGCTGCTGTTCACTTACAATCATGTTTACAATGAGACAGACAGACAGATGGACGGATAGATGGATGATTGATAGATAGATGGATGATGGATGGATAGATGGATGATTGATAGATAGACAGATAGATGATGGATGGAGAGATAGATAGATAGATAGATAGATAGATAGATAGATAGATAGATAGATAGATAGATGATGGATGGAGAGATAGATAGATAGATAGATAGATAGATAGATAGATAGATAGATAGATAGATAGATAGATAGATAGATAGTTAGATAGATAGATGGATGATGGATGGAGAGATAGATAGATAGATAGATAGATAGATGATGATGGATGGAGAGATAGATAGATAGATAGATAGATAGATAGATAGATAGATGATGGATAGATAGATAGATAGATAGATAGATAGATAGATAGATAGATAGATAGATAGATAGATAGATGATGGATGGATAGATGGATGATTGATAGATAGATAAATAGATGGATGATGGATAGATAGATAGATAGATAGATAGATAGATAGATAGATGATGGATGGATAGATGGATGATAGATAGATAGATAGATAGATGATGATGGATGGAGAGATAGATAGATAGATAGATAGATAGATAGATAGATAGATAGATAGATAGATAGATAGATGATGGATAGATAGATAGATAGATAGATAGATAGATAGATAGATGGATAGATGGATGATGGATAGATAGATAGATAGATAGATAGATAGATAGATAGATAGATAGATAGATAGATAGATGGATAGATAGATAAATAGATGGATGATGGATAGATAGATAGATAGATAGATGATGGATGGATAGATGGATGATAGATAGATAGATAGATAGATAGATAGATGGATGATGGATGGATAGATAGATAAATAGATAGATAGATAGATAGATAGATAGATAGATAGATGGATGGATGATAGATAGATAGATGATGGATGGATAGATGGATGATAAATAGATAGAGGATGGATGTAGTCTTGAGTTTCTTCCGGGAATGAACACGTCACATTATTCCTCATTATAATTAATGCACAGAATAAAGGGGCGGGGCCTGGGTGAGTTAGTTAGTAGTGTGTTAAACTGGTGGTTATGGAAAGGGGCGGGACATTTCTCAAACACACTCGAAGCTCTCGACCAATCACAACACACTGCTCCAGCCGACCAATCAGAGCACAGTGTGCTTTTCAGAAGGAGGGGCTTCATAGAGACAGGAAGTAAACAGAGCGTTCCTGACAGACTGGGAAGAGAGGAGCCGCAACAATGGAGAATATGAGGAGAATAATCAACATTCAAGCAGGAAAACCTGTTCTAGTAGAGCCTGAAACATCATCAAGACTTTGTTTTGTTAGACGTTATCTTCTACTGTGAATAATGAATGCAATATGACACTGACAGACAGCTGTGTATCGAGCAGGTCTTGTTTAAACTGCATTCGAGCTGCTGAGACAGAGGATTATTGAGCTGAGATGCATTAAAAACACCAAACGGTCTGCTCTCTCTCTCTCTCTCTCTCTCTCTCTCTCTCTCTCTCTCTCTCTCACTCAGCTTATTGCACTCGTCTATTTTTTGGTGCATTTGTCTTTCTTCTTCACATCTCTGTCTTTCGTTGAATCCTCCAGCGGTTCCTCTCTCCAGCATCGGCCGCTGAGTCTCACACAGAAAGACTTTCAGGACAGATTTCTTAAATGAGGATGGTGAAGGTCACTGACATTCTCAGGCGAGTCCTGAGCTTTTATCAGATTCACTGAAAGTCAGAGATGGGAACAAAAGAACGGTCAGAAACTGAGTCTGCAGGCTTATGTCGAGTTTCAACACTGACGGCGTTTCTGCACCAGAAATCCTCATAATTAAGGGTTTTCTAGGTTAGTTACACTGAGGATCAATTATAAAATGCTTGTCAGGAGTGAACCATTTAAATTAACTGAAATTTAATTTACATTCTGGAGGAGCAACACATTTACATGCGCCTGCTCATTAATCTACACGAAACAGAGCCTAAACCACAGACAGCAGCAATAAACAGCTTAAAGAGGACACATTATACCCTTTTACAGTCTTGATGTTGTTTCAGGCTCTACTAGAACAGGTTTTCCTGCTTGAATGTTGATTATTCTCCTCATACACTCAAAAAAGTGCTCATGGGCATTCATTGGATGAACATAAATCACTCATTTTAGATCAATTCAAATATTATACATTTATAAGGAAATGTATTTTTGTTTTTTTGAAGAAATGTAAATTACCTAGGTTGTACATGTAATGAGAGTGAATTTACTTGGATCAATGACTGAAATTTACGTTTGCGGCCTGACCCCGCCTACTGCGCGTGTCACTGAGAGCTGTGGACTGTGTTCGAGAAACTTTTTTTGCCGCCATTGATTGGAGTCGAGAACTTTCGACGGATCCTGCTAAAGTTGGGTGAGTAACGTTATTCAAGACATTTCTAACAATAACAATGCAATTTCATACCCAGTTACAGTTAAAAAAGTATTTTACCCCCTATGTACACTTTGTTAGGCGAAGCTGTATTCCATGGTGAAAAAAAAAAACGTTTCCGTCGTTGACATTGAAATCAGTAATTAGTTTTACCATTAGCTTTAAGTCTGTGAGATGTTACAATTGTCTGTATTCTGAGGTGTTTTGTTTTGTGTATTGTTTAAACTATAAGAATCTCATTTTCTGGTGATACAGTAAGGAAGCGATCGCATTACTGACAGTAATCCGCACTTTGCAACGGTCGTGATATGACGTCACATTCTGCGGCATCTTTTTTAAAAGCATAAATTCAGTAATATATAACAAATAATGATATATATCTAAAATGTAAAAATATACAATCTACTCCAGTGATGGGTCGTTCATTTTGAACGAATCTTTTACTCAGTAATGAGTCGCCAGAGTGATTCGAAGTGCGTTCTAATCGACCGTATAGTGGATTGTAACAGAGAGCATTCCGCCATCTGAGTGAGATTCGAATCCAAAGGGAGCAAACATGTTTAGTTCGAAGGGCACTGCGAGCCATGCTGCGGACGGCATAGGGAATAATGGAACATCCATGCGCACCGTGTCACCATCAGTCAGCACTTACGATGGTCGACTGGTGGACCTCTTTCATATGATTATGAATGGGTATAACAAAGTAAAAGTGTCCAGAAGAAGCTGAGACTGCCATTTTTTTGTTTGTCTTTATTTACCTGAGGAATGTATTATGAGGCAGCTACAATGCAATTATTATGACCATGGATTAAGAACACATTCACTTGATTAACTAATGATTAACTAAATCAACATTCATTTTCATATTGCTTGCAGGCTCATCAAAGTCTCTTCTGCAGTGCCCAAGGAGTTGTTCAAATAAAGATATACAACATTTTGGCTGTGTTGGATGAGGTATGTTATATTTAAGCTATGCTTAAACACATTTAAATATGTATATCCAATTTCTACACATGAACAGTTATTTCTTAACTTTTGTGTATTTTTTTCTAATATTAAAGTGTTAGTTCACCCAAAAATGAAAATTCTGTCAGTAATTACTCTCCCTCATGTTGTTCCAGCCCTCGTAAGACTTTCGTTCATCTTTGGAACACAAATTAAGATATTTTTGAGGAAATCTGACAGCCGTCTCACTCCTTCAAAAGCTTCTATGTTATTTAAGACAATGTTTTAAATAGTCCAAGTGATTACAGTGGCTCAACTTTAAGTTTATCAAGCCACGCAAATTTTTAGCATCTTTTAGTGCGCAAACAATATACGACTTCAGTCATTACTCCAAAATAACAACTTTATTCAACTATTCATTTTCTTCTATGTGTGCCTCTGAGTGAGTTCACATAGAGCTGGTAAGTCCCGCCCTTTCCGCTGGACCTCTAGGTTGAAAAATCGTCAATGCAAGTGAATGGGAGAAAATAATTATTTTCTGGTCCCGTTTGAATTGTGCCATGAATGTGAACATATGTTGTCTGTGAATTTTTGTATATAATCTTTCGTGTGAAGAATGCTACAATTTAGCTGGTAGAAGTTTGATACGGTTAGACTTTGTGTGAGAGCACTTTGTGGACTACAACTCTTCGCTGCTTTCGACGCGTTTGAAACGCCACCACCATTCGCACACGGACACTAGCTCACGGATCCCGCTAAACATGGCTGTGTCTTTGGTGCACTTCACCGCCTTCTTTCAGGGAGAGGACAAAATCATTGAGGTTGGCGAAAACCACGGGTAAGTCAACTTTATGGGGTGACGTCACATAGGCGACATGTAGTCTTTCTCGTTATGTCTTTTCCACAACTGCTAGCCGAAGAATCATACCATATACTGTCAAACTCGTAACATGAAAAGTTATATAAAAAATTCACAGACAACATATGTTCACATTCATGGCACAATTCAAACGGGACCAGAAAATAATTATTTTCTCCCATTCACTTGCATTGACGATTTTTCAACCTAGAGGTCCAGCGGTGTTAGCGGAAGGGGCGGGACTTACCAGCTTTATAGTGCAACAACGCAGCGCTTATGTGTTGTATGTCACATGCATCACACACATGACCAGCGTCAGCCAATAGTGAGCCTACGTTCTGACGTACAACCCAGAAGCGCTGCGCTGTTACACTATGTGAACTCACTCAGATGCCCACATAGAAGAAAATGAATAGTTAAATAAAGTTGTTATTTTTGTATGTTTTTTGCACACTAAAAGTATTTGTGTCGCTTGATAAACTTAAAGTTGAGCCACTGTAGTCAATTTGACTATTTTAAACATTGTTTTTACTAACTTTCTGGTCTGGCAAGTTTCAATTACAAAGAAGCCTATGAAGGAGTAAGACAGCTCTCAGATTTCATCAAAAATATCTTAATTTGTGTTCCGAAGATGAACGAAAGTCTTACGGGGTTGGAAAAACATGAGGATGAGTTACTGTACTGTACGTTCACATGGCCGCCGGCGAGAGCGGCAAAATTCACTCCCGCCGCCCTGCCAAGGACGCTGGAGAAAGATTCGGGGACGCTCCGATGCTCTGACGTAGAACCAAGGCTATCTTTTGATCCAAAATACCACAAAAACAGTAATCCACATATCCAGGATCCACATTCTTTAAATTGTAATTTATTCCTGTGATCAAAGCTGAATTTTCAGCATCATTACTCCAGTCTTCAGTGTCACATGATCCTTCAGAAATCACTCTAATATGCCGATTTGCTGCTCAAACATTTATTATTATCAATGTTGAAAGCAGTTGTGTACAATTTCTTTTCACGATTCTTTGAGGAATAGAAAATTCAAAAGAATAGCATTTATCTGAAATAGAATAAACATAATATTAATAATATAACATAATAAATGTCTATACTGTCACTTTTGATCAATTTAATGCATCCTTTCGGAATAAAATTATTAATTTCTTTCCAAACGGTAGAAGATAATGTTATAAAAGCTTTTATGTGACACTGAAGACTGCAGTAATGATGCTGAAAATTCAGCTTTACCAACACAGAAATAAATTGCATTTTAAAATATATTCAAAAAGAAAAGTTATTTTAAATTGTAAAAATATCTCACAATATTACTGTTTTTGGATTAAATAAATGAAGCCTTGGTGAGCAGAAGAGACTTATTTTAATACATTTATATATATATATATATATATATATATATATATATATATATATATATATATATATATATTTCTGTTTGTAATGCAAGTTTAGTGGGATGTTTTGTTGTTTTGACCATTACACACACACTGTTTGTGTTTCTTGTGTTCTCCAATTTCAAGGATTGTGAGAAGGCTGAGAAAGCAAGCTGAGATGGTCCTAAGGATCTGTGTGGTCCATGCGGAGGGTGCACAACAACCACCAAAAGAAGTGTCAATTGTAATTCAGACTGTGCTGTGTGCCATCACTTTGCTTATGGACATAATTTATTCTCTGGATCTGAGGTACCCATCCAACCTGCAGCATACTTTCGAGGTCTTTCAAAAACTGAATCTGGATGGACAAAGGCTAGCTGAAGATGTTTGATTTGAGTAGATCAGTTTTTAGTTGTTTTTTTTAGTTTTGTCTGCATTTCTGTTATAACTGTTTATAGCATTATGAAATTAATAAACTGTTTGACTTGCTATTTGATTTGTTTGCTTTTTTGGTGTGCATACTGTAATGGCATATTTTTTAATGTATGCAACAATGTGAAAGACATGCATGGAAGCAATTCTATGATCAGCACAATATAGTCAATTTTGAATATTTGCCATTCTGTTAGACCTATAGAAAAACACATTGGTCAGTGTAATAAGTTATATTTTACCCTGGAAAAATTACATTAGTTCAATGTAATACAGTAAGTTTGACTTTCAAGGAAAATTACATTAGGTCAATGTAATACAGTTAAGTTTAATTTTCAAAAAAATTACATTAGGTCAATGTAATACTGTTAAGTTTAATTTTCAAAAAAATTACATTAGGTCAATGTAATACTATTAAGTTTGATTTTGAGGAAAATTACATTAGGTCAATGTAATTGTGATAATTCAGATAGAAATAGTTTGATTACATCCGACAGACATGATTACAAACAGCTTTATCAATGTAGTAATTTTATGTGGAAATTTGCCACATGATTAATATACATTCAACTGATGAGGTATTTTTTTGAGTGTATTCTCCATTGTTGCGGCTCCTCTCTTCCCAGTCTGTCAGTAACGCTCTGTTTAGTTCCTGTCTCTATGAAGCCCCTCCTTCTGAAAAGCACACTGTGCTCTGATTGGTCGGCTGGAGCAGTGTGTTGTGATTGGTTGAGCGTGTTTGTTTGGGAAAGTCCTGCCCCTTACCATAACCACACTACTAACTAACTCAACCAGGCCCCGCCCCTTTATTCTGCGCATGAATTATTATAATGAGGAATATTGTGACGTGTTCGTTCCCGGAAGAAACTCAAGACTACAATGGAGGCGTTTCAGGAGTTCAGAAACACTGACACTGATATAGAGAAGAACATTACACACTGAAGAAAGATGAAGAAAAAGCATAATAGGTCCTGAATTCAGTCCGGTTTACTGAACAGAAAGTGTGTTTTTATGTCTATCTCTGTGTGTGGAACTTACATCAAGCTACAAATTCAACAGTAAGTGAGTAGTTCATGCCACTATTTTATGATATCAACAATATAGGTTTATAGGGCGTTTTTAAGCAGGTTTTCCGCTGAGTTCAGCGTTTGCCACGCAGCAAAAATAGGAGCTGTAATCTGGGTTGCTGCATTGCACGGCTTTTAGGAGTATATATTGAGCTTGAAGCCACAAAAATAACCTTTAATATGGTCTCCGATTTCAGCTTTATAGACTAGCGAAAATAAAATAATGTTGCTGTATTGTGTTACTGAGATTCTTACATCGAATCTATTTGGCTCAAAACTCTTGATATTGGAGCATTTGAAGTTTAATCAATTATTCAGTGAGGCATTTTCAAAAGGAAAAAGGAGTTCAAGACAGAGAGACCAAAACATATCGCCAATTTACTGATGTTTATATAACACTGTAAAACGTTGCATGTAAAAGTGGAAACATCTAAATTCACTGCTTTTGTCCAAGTCCAAAAATATAATTTAACACGCCTACATTAGGTTACAACAAAAAAGTTCCCCTATTATGATATTTCGTTTCATGTAGAGTGTAATAAAGCTGTTTGTGAATGTAAAAGGTGTGCAAGGTTACAAAGTGCAGATAAATTAAATTATTTTCTCTTAAAAGAACGAATCGATTCTGAAATGCCTGAAATGAGCCGTCAGTAATTCAGTCTCATAATATTTTTGTAACTAATTTGCATAATGCCAGCCTGTGGTGTTGATTGGCTGAGTAGTGTCTCTTAGCCCCGCCCTCAAACACTGTAGTGTATCTGAGACTGGAAGAGTTTGGTTTGTGTTGTTCATGTCGAGAAGACGCTGTTTTCTGAGATTGATACGGTAAAACCCACGCCATCATTACTGTTCATCAGATATGATAATGAGTGTTTGATTTCGGACCAATCAGAGCAGAGCAGCTCTCAGAGAGGCGGAGCTTAGAGAGACTGAATCTTGGATGGAAGCGTTTCAGACACTGAGAGAAAGAGCTGAAGCTGCAGTGGAGATTATGAGGACATTAACGTGCTTTTCATTGGATGGAAAACTATTGTAGAAGACGCCAAAACAACATTAGGAGCCTGTAATAAAGCATATTCAACAATATTATTGATCTGCCTGCATTAACACCATTATATGAGAACTGAAATGAGCTGGACGATGACATCACGGTTTGCTCCAAAGCGGCTATATATATATATATATATATAAATGAACTAAATTAATAACTTTTTTACAACAAAAATGAACCATCACTGAACTTACTTAAGCTGGACTGTGACATTATTTTCTTCTAGATCTGCTGTACAGCAGAAACAAACTTAATTTTCCTGTTATCTCTGTAAAGCTGCTTTAAAACAATCTGTATTGTAAAAGCGTTATA
>NC_137131.1:1384501-1437001 GCF_949319135.1 Squalius cephalus | reverse complement strand
AATAAAAAAACAAATTATCATTGTTAAACACAAACATAATAAATTCAAGTTGCATAAATAGAAAGAGAGAATACAATAAATTCCATAAATACTTTGAAGTACGCAAGGTATACAAGTAAATTATAACGAATTAAAGGGCTTGAAATTGAATCCTCGCGAGATTGCGCGGGGTTTTGTTTGTGTGAGTGACATCATAGCCGTCGTTGTGTCCTGTCGTGTGTGTGCGCTCGCGCGTCATCCGCATCATTCAGCCGTGTATTTCTCCTTTCAAACTGCAGGAAAGAAACACACACCGCATATAAATTCATATTAAACTGCTTTTACATAACGCGCTGCAATGGCCGACCCGAAATATGCCAACCTGCCGGGCATCGTAAGTGATTCATTCAGTCCATATCAACAATAACAGTGCGGTATATTAGCATTAGCATTAGCCGAGGCTAGCGGTCTGAGGCGATTCGGAGCGAAACATTCATATATAAATTCACATTTACAGACTTACTAAGTGTCCTTAGTGAATATAAGACGCACGAGATTGTAATGGAGTAATGGAGTTATTTGACATTCTTGAATTTTCAGATTGTTTAGAGGTGTGTTAGCTCATGTTTGCGACGTATGCTTGTTAAACATAACAGACAGAGTTGATGAATATCGTTTAAATGACAGATTTTCCAGCAATCTCTGTTGCTTATATGTTGTGTAAAGGGACTGTTGCACACCTTTATTTTGTAGGTTTGCTGTAAGAAATAGATGTTAAGATGTTAAGGGCGTTGGCCAGATGTAAGATTGCTGGATTATAATGTCAATATTTTAATATGTCATGTTATTGCAGTCTTTTATTATGCTAATGTCAGTCTGTGTTGTTTACATTAGCAATACTGTAAGTCGGTGCTTACTTACAGGTTTTTACATTCGTCCCCTCAGTCTTTAAAATTACCTCCATAAATATGTTTAGTCTGGTTTTCCACCCTGCTTTTTTGGCACATAAAATGTAAATTAAATGTATATAAAGTTTGTGTGTCAAGGAACAGTACCGGTCAAAAGTTTGGAAACATTACTATTTTTTTATGCTTATGAAAAAAGTCTCTTATGCTCATCAAGTCTGCGTTTATTTGATTAAAAAATACAGAAAAAAACAGTAATATTGTGAAATATTCAAAGCTGAATTTTCAGCATCATTTCTCCAGTCTTCAGTGTCACATGATCCTTCAGAAATCACTCTAATATATTGATTTATTATCGTGCTGCTCAATATTTTTTATTATAACTGATACTTTTTTCAGGATTCATTGATGAATAATTAGTTAATAAAGAACAGTATTTATTTAAAATTTGATCACAGCTTTGATCATTGAAATAAAATTATATTAAAATTAGGGCTGTCAAAAGATTAATCGCGATTAATCGCATCCAAATTAAAAGTTTGTGTTTACATAATATATGTGTGTGTACTGTGTATAATTATTTTGTATATATAAATACACACACATGCATGTATATATTTAAGAAATATTTGCATACATATACTGTATATATATTTATATAGTTTATATTATATATAAATATAATTTTTTTAATATATAAATAACACATTTTTCTTAAATATATACATGCATGTGTGTGTATTTATATATACAAATTTAATTATACACAGTACACACACATATATTATTAAAAACAAACTTTTATTTTGGATGCGATTAATCACGATTAATCTTTTGACAGCCCTAATTAAAATAGAAAATTATTATTTAAAATATATTTGATTTATATTTTACAATATTACTGCTTGATGAGCATAAGAGACTTCTTTCAAAAACATTAAAAATAGTAATGTTTTACAAGTTTTGACCGGCACTGTAAATATACAGTGTATACACACACACACACACTCGAGGATTTAAGTCTGATATGTGCCTTTGACATTATATTTCTGAAGTGACATTATTATTAAAATGACATAATTTCCTCACAGGCCTCCAACGAGCCTGACGTCTACGAGACGAGTGATCTGCCCGAGGATGATCAGGCGCAGTTTGAGTCGGTGAGTATCTGTGTGTGTGTGTGTGTGTGTGTGTGTGTGAGATGAGCTGTTCTGTGTGCAGTGACTCACATGAGAGCTAATTCTACTTTCCCTCCCCGTTCACTAACCCACCATCACTGTTTGACCCGCTCCGGATGCTAGTTTGTGCAAGTAAGACGTCCATGTTTCTCTAATGCAGTAAATGCATGGGTTGAAGTCTTCCTGCCTTTCGCCTGTTTTCTAATCCGGGACAGTCACACAATTAGAATTAATAACTTTCTCTTATTTTAACTAAGAACAGGTTCTTCTATAGCTAGTTTTGCCTGTGTGTGTATGTCGTGGGCTTATTGCATTATGATAAAGGTGTGAATTGGTAAAAGTGCGTTACAGGTTGTAACCTGCTCTATATAGTTATAATGAATAACCTCGGTGACTCAATGACTGGTGTACTCCTGTAATATTATCACTTTGTTTATAGAATATGGCTCATGTATTCAGGGTTTCTAACTTAAATATGTAAACTTAATGCTGTTTGTTAGAACTAACAGTAAGTTCCTGAGAGATGGTGTGGAGTGACGTTTAGCTGTTTAAGTGTGTTTTAAGGAACAAAAGGTGGTAAATTTGACAGTTTGACAGAAGTTATGTGTGTGTGTGTGTGTGTGTGTGTGTGTGTTTTCACTAACTTCCTTCTATCACTCTGCTTATAGAATATGTTCTTATATTGTATAAAGCACTTTAAAAGTGCTATATAAATAAAGATGTACTTCTAGGACTGCACAATTTGTAAGAAAAAAAAATCTAATTTGCAATTTTTTAGAAAAATGTTGTGATGTAAAATGCAATTTTAAAAAGGTTTGCTGTGCTTATTTAAAGGGCTGCACAATTTGGCCAATTTTTTTTTTGATTATATATCAGTATGAATATAAAATAACAATTATTCATTTTTTTTTTTTTAGTATTATTAATATTAGCAAATAAAAATGTTATACAAAATATTAATATTGTAATACTTTACCGTAAAATCTGAAAGTATTTAGGAGAAATAATTAGTGCTGTGCAACGATTAATCGCATCCAAAATAAAAGTTTGTTTTTACATAATATATGGATAATTATACATTATTATATTATTACATAATATACGGGATACACATGCAAATATTTCTCAAATATATACATGCATATGTGTATTTATATATAAAAAAATAATTATGCACATGTATTACGTAAACACAAACTTTTATTTTGGATGCGATTAATCGTTGCCCAGCACTAGAAATAATATAATACAAATAATTTTATTTTACTCTACAACTGTAAAATTACATTACTAATATTCATGGGTGTCTTATTGTTTTGTATTTAATTAAATTTTTATATTGGCCTTAAAGTAGCTCACATTTAGGTTACACTTCATTTTAAGGTGTCATTGTTACAGTGTAATAATTAATTAACTACATGTACTTACTATAGGATTAGGGTAGGATTTGGTTGAGGGTCAGTTGCATGTAATTATGTGTAATTTACTGTTATTACTGTGGTAAGTACATGTAACATGTGACCCTGGATCACAAAACCAGTCACATGTCACACTAGTTTATCTGTGGCAATATTCAACAATACATAGTTTGGGTCAAAATTATTGATTTTTATTTTATGCCAAAAATCATGAGGATATTCAGTAAAGATCATGTTCCATGAAGATATTTAGTACATTTCCTACTGTAAATATATAAAACATGTATTTCTGTGAGTGAATGCAGCACAATTGCCAACAGAAATGAACAACTTTAAAGGAGATTTTCTCAATGTTTAGATTTTTTTGCACCCTCAGATTCCAGATGTTCAATAGTTGTCCTATCCTAACAAACCATACACCAATGGAAAGCTTATTTATTCAGCTTTCATATGGTGTATAAATCTCAATTTAAAAAAATTGACTCATTTGACTGGTTTTGTGGTCCAGGGTCACATATGTAACAAGGAAACTGTAATTGCAGTCTTTGCGATTACGGTTTTATTATGATGAATCGTGCAGCCCTTCTTCCTCCAGCCTCTCCGTATGTGTATGACTCTGATCTGGATGCATTGCTTCCCTATTCCTGAAGTGATGGAGTCTGTGTCACTAACATCTGCTCTCTTCCCAGAACAACACAACTAATGTTTGACATGCTCGTTTCCGCTTCGTGTTTGAGTGCTTTCAGCATTTGCTCTTGTGTAAAGCTCTTCTTAGCAGGTGGAGATAACATTACCCACTGACCTGAGAGCAGTTTTGTGTTCATAAGATGATCAGATGAAGAAATGCAGGATCAGTTGTAGGAACGAGACCCTGCGGCTCTAAATAAGACTGATGAAATGAACAAGCAATCCAGTGATACTCACAACACAGCGCTCTGTTCTCCCTTCCCTTCAGCTCCTGTTGTGCATGTCATATGATAACTACATTAATATCTCTCTCTCTTTCTCTTCCTCACTCTCTTCTGTTTTTCTCTTTCTCTTTTGCTCTAACTGTCTTTGGGGACCCAAGGAGCTGGTAAGAGTTTCTGATTCCCCTTTAACACCCAGTGACTCTTCTAAACCAATCAGATCGCGATCTGTGCATGTGCATCTGTGAACTCCACACGCATTTGGACTAACGCTTCCCCCTCTGAGCATTAATGTGATTGGCAATACTGAGCAATAATAACTAGTATTAGCTGTGATGCATGTAGATCTCTTTAATTCTTTAACTATCACTTCTTTAAATAATCATACATTAGGTATCATTCGAAAGCTTAGAAACTCAAAAATTCATCCTGTGAAAACCACTTTGTAATTGGACATTGCGTTACCATGGAAATGGTACTTTAAATTCTTTTAGCTGGCTCCTCCCCCAGTGGGCGTCGTCAGGTTTCATATTTCAAAATTTATTTTAACTACTTTATTATCATATAAGATATCGTCGGATAGGTCTGAGTCTTAAGGTTCCATATTTGGTGACTATTTTGTGATAGAAGTGATATTTGGACAGAAATGTATTCATTTGCTGCAGGAAAATGCATAAAAAAAATAATTCAGTGGAATGTGGTCGACGCCCGGTGGATATATTTGGTACAGAACAAAATCTCAAAATCAAAACTTTTTGTGATATCAACTTCAAATTTGGATCACAACTTTGTTTCGATTTTATAGTAAAAATAATTTGTAAAATATATATTTTATATAAAATAAAAAATGTTTATGAAGTAAGTCTCTTATGCTCATCAAGCCTGCGTTTATTTGTTAAAAAATTGGTGAAATATTAAAAGCTGATTTTTCAGCACAGTCTTCAGTGTCACATGATCCTTCAGAAATCATTCTAATATGCTGATTTATCATCAATGCTGGAAACAGTTGTGCTGCTTAATATCTTAATATTTGATTAACAGTAAATCTAAACTTTCAGAACTTTTTCATACTTAACATAGGTATATATTAAAGCAATTTTGGATTACAACCATTTAAGTTTGGATAGTGCATTTTCACATTTATTCTCAAAAAGACAGTTATTAATGTGTTAAACATTTGACTGGAACATTACATTGTAAAATGTGGAAGCAGAATTAGTCAGTCGGTTCGTGAGATTCGTAAAGGTCGTGCAGCATCTCTGGTTCTCCGTCATGTCCTCGTCTCAGTGATTCTCCAGAAATGAGAAGTCAGTATCTGCAACATATGTGCTTTAAATGATGGTGAAAATGCCCTTCGTTCTGACATTCCCAGCCAATTAAAACAGAAAAGTGTCAAATACCGTGTGAGTTCACCGTACGCTTGCATTCATCAGTCTGTGGAAGTGTGTGTTCATGTTTCTCCAGCTTAATGGCCACAGTAGACGCCTCAGAGCAACGTACAGATGTTTCAGCTGCATAGTGTTCTTTCATAATGAACTTTTAGTAGTTTTTACTAAATTAAATGTACATTTAAAGAAGGGAATGAGCCATAGAAAGCACCCTAGTAGTAACACACTAAACAGTTTTGCAGTCAAGCATAGATGTTTTCAGTTTGCTGCTGTATTTTAGACGATTCTGGAGCTTATTAAACACCGTCGGCTTGAATCTCCTCCTGTCAGATTGATGTGTGTGTGTGAGAGGATAAATTGTTTGGTGCACGCACTGATGCATGATGGTCTACGAGTCACGTGTTTCTGTTTGAGTGAATTAAATCAGTTGAGCTGCACAAAAGTCCTGTGTGATCGCGACACGCACGTCACTCTTAAAATCAACATTTCAATCAGCCACGCCCCTTCTGTGGGAGGGGCTTAGCTGCCTCAAAGATTCAGCCAATCAGAGCTTCAGAAGCGTCTCCTTTATGATCAGCTGCATGCGTTTCTCGTGTGATTGGTTGATAACTCGTCTCACAGGAGGAGCTGTGCAGCGACAGCGTGGAGCGGATCGTCGTCAATCCCAACGCCGCTTACGACAAGTTCAAAGACAAACACGTCAGCACCAAGGGTTTGGGTGAGTACAGCGATTCCTTGAAGAAAATCTCGTTTGTTGTTGTTCTCATTTGTTGTGAATGTTTAAATGTAAAATTTAAATTGCACTGGTCGTTTTCGTAAGAGACGAGATGCATTCAAGCTGTTATAATGAATGCAGACTCAAAAAAAACCATCTTGGCGTCTACATGATGTTTCAATAAAGATGGTTAGTTTATAATTGATGTTTGGCAACAAAGTAAGGATTTGATCAATAGTATAGTTTACAGATGTGTAAATTCAGTCAGAGAAACTGGATCTGGTTTTGCTTGTGTCTGATTAATTTTTACTTTATTATAGTTAACAAAAACCATTAAAAAAGTGTTACTTGACATGGAAATTTTTTTTACCAGAAATTAAATAGTGTTTAAAGTCCCCTTGTAGTCAGTAATTGTATTCCTTAAAACTCATCTTTGATCCAAATTAAATATTTAAAAAAAAATTCTTGAAAATTTTTTCTTCATGACTTAAAATATCTTGAATGTAAGTTGACACCCTTGCCTCATTTAGTATGCGCGGTTCTATGAATATGCAAATGAGCCCCGCCTCCACTCACTCACTCAGCTCAGAGATCCACTGGTTGACGATCACACGTTGATCTGATTGGTTACAAGGTAGTTTGTGACGTCAGAAACACCAGCGATTTCAAAGCGTGTTTTTGAGACTGTCTTTGGTTCACTGCAGTTTTAAGGAGGAAATACTCAGCAATGCTGTCGACTTATGAACTTACACATGCTTTGTCTTAAAGCACATTAATAACACCACATAGACATATAAACAACATTAAAAGATGGATTTTAACCAAATATATTTTATATCAGCTAGTTGCCAATGCAACATTTCTCATTTTCATGTAGTTTAACTTGATGTACTAAAATAAATAAAAATGTATCAAAAAATAATAAAAATGACAAAAAACGCACAACAAAATGACTAAAGATTATATAAAATAATATATATATATATATATATATATATATATATATATATATATATATATATATATATATATATATATATATATAAATAATGCACAATATTAATAAGATCTATAATACTATTTCAGTGATGCTTGAATAACACTGTTGTGATCGTGTGCAGATTTCTCGGACCGCATCAGTAAGACCAGCAGGGTGGGCTACGAGTCTGGAGAATACGAGCTCGTGAGTGATTCGAACCGCTTCATGATTCCTTTGGTTTAATGGAGTCCCTCATGGTTTGTCCTGATTAATGTCCTCTGGTCCTGCAGTTAGCCGAGGGCTGTGGCGTGAAGGAAACTCCTCAGCAGAAATATCAGCGGCTGGTCAACGAGATTCACGAGCTCTGCCAAGATGTGGAGCGTATTCAGGTCAGAACTAAACATCGGCTTTTCTTTCACGTTCCCGAGCTCTCATATACTCTCACCAATATTCACATGAAATTTTATTAAAAAAATTACATGACTATAATTAAGTGGAAAAACACAATAATAGTGGAATTTAATAGAAATGAAAAAAGTAATAAATAATAAAATAATAATCATATATAATAATAATTTTTCACAGTATAAGTTGGTTCTTTATACCGGAAACTATATCAGTTATTTTTGGATTTTATTTTTATATACTTTTTCAATTTTATTATGTGCTTTTGTCATTTTTTTAATCTTTGTTTTTTGTTTTTAAATATTGCTATTTAGGTTTAATTAATTTTCATTTCAGGTTTTAGTTTTTATTGAAACATCTGCTTCTCTTTCATTCACGCGAGTTCTCGTATCACCATCTGCAATGTTCCATAGAAAAGATACAAAGTGTCAATTTTGATTTCATGGTGACTTACATGACTTTTGTTATTTACTTTGTTTCCACCCCTGAAGAAAGCAGTGCTGCTGACAAACAGCTCATGTTTTACTGTGACGTTCATGCATGTGTGTGTGTGTGTGTGTGTGTGTGTCCTGCAGGTCACCACTAAAGAGAGCAGTGCCGAGGAGCGCTTGACTCCGGTGGCTTTGGCTCAGCAGGCGGCTCAGCTCAAACAGCAGCTGGTGTCTGCTCATCTGGACTCTCTGCTCGGACCCAACGCCCACATCAACCTCACCGACCCTGACGGAGCTCTAGCCAAGTGAGTCCAGACCTCTGTGGCCGCTTGCAGAAACTGCTTAGACTAGTCTTAAAGGCGGTGGTATAATGAATAATGCCCCTTTTTACAAGATGTAAAATAAGTCTTTGATGTCCCCAGAGTGTGCATTTATGCATTTGGCAGACGCTTTTATCCAAAGCGACTTACATTGCATTTCAAGGTACACATTTTACATTCTTAACAGTTCTTGCTTTCCCTGGGAATTGAACCCATGACCTTGGCGTTGCAAGCTGTTTGAGCTACAGGAAAACTTTTAGATTATTTTTTATAGCATGTTAAAATCCCCCCTTTTTGAGGTTGAGCAAAAACGTGTCATTTTGTGTGTGTCCCTTTAAATGCAAATGAGCTGCTGCTCCGGGCACAGAGGGCAGAGCTTAAAGAGCTCGATCTTGCAGACACGCACTAAAATGTCAGAAACTGTTCAGCCTTTTATGTTCAAACCGGAGTCAGAAAGATGGAGAGACTCAAGAAGTGACAACATGTAGAAGCAACAGGACATTTCTGAATGGTTAGTTGATGAATTTATGTAGATGATGTGGAGTTAACTATCTTCTAGTCATTGATTAGCATATTCTGTCATGATAATCTATAAATCACGTTCAGGGGGCGGGGTTTATGTAAATTTTTGGGTTTGTGATGTCACTAACCCGGGAGGAAGCTTGTGTAGTCCCTATCAGCCGTTTG
Organism: Squalius cephalus; assembly: GCF_949319135.1. Classification (NCBI taxonomy): domain Eukaryota; kingdom Metazoa; phylum Chordata; class Actinopteri; order Cypriniformes; family Leuciscidae; genus Squalius; species Squalius cephalus. The sequence goes on along the minus strand of NC_137131.1, from coordinate 1,427,688 downwards.
TTGTAGTTAAAAAGCAATTTCTGTAAAATAAAACATCTTCCTTTGCTTTTAACTTTGAGCGCTGTAACTTTGCAGATGTTGTTTATGCTCAAACAGCAACATTACACACTAACTAAAGTTAGAAGAGTCAAATCACAATCAACCACCCCTTTAAAAATTAGTCATTATATGATATAGTTATATAAGATATAGTCAATTATATGTGTGTGAAGCATCTCTTCTTCTCTGTTTCTCTCGGCACAGGCGGTTGTTGACTCAGCTGGAAGTGGCGCGGGGCGTTCGGAGCGGTTCAGGAGGAGAGGGAAAGACAGCGCCACCCAAAGGCCCAGATGGAGTGATTCTCTACGAGCTTCACAGCCGACCGGAGCAAGAGAAGTTCACTGAATCTGCCAAGGTACGGCTTCGTATAACATCCGGCGTACTGGTGGAACGGGTCACGAAATTCACGGTTCGGATCATTTACGGTTTTTGAGCCACGGATCGGATCATTTTTCGGATCAGCAAAAAAAGCGACTCTTTTCAGACTCAAAACAGAGCGATCTCTGTCAGTGATGGGCGTATTCGTTCAGTAGATCCAACCAATTACATGCCCCTCTTCACAGCCGAGCTGAAATGCTATTTGCTGACGTTACGCAAATGAGACCTAACCAATAGGGGTGTAAGAAAAAATCGATACACTTGAGTATCGCGATATTTTATTTTGCAATACTGTATCGATTTTCAAAAACGCAATATCGATTTTTTTTTTTTTTTTTTTTTTTTTTTTTTTTACGTCCAAAAATATTCATGGTAAGACAGTGGTTCACGTTTATGCTGTTTAAATCCCTACCACTAGATAGCTATGCTGAGACGCACCACTAGTGTCCTCGCCAGGCTCGCCTATAACGGTGCGTGTCCACTGGACATTTTTAGGATTGACAGCGGACCGGAGAAAGCGTTGAGAGCGACCGAGAGCGTCAAAAAGTTGGGCAGTTCCTTTATACAAATATCAAGCGAAAAACGCAGCCAATTGCTGTGAGGTTCGGGATGTGACGTCTGTCTTGAGAGTTTAAACATATGCAAATTGTGCCGGAGTTTATGCTGGATTTAGTGCGTAAATCATTTTGTTTACAAATTAGACGTTGTGCAGTTGTTATATATATGTTGAATATTTCATTTTGGATGTGTTTATTGTGATTATATTGGCTGGTTTTATAAAAGTTTATACAGTTGAAAGGATATCTTTGCTTGGTGCATTTGGAAACAAAGCTTGTCTATTTCTAAATGTAATCGCGTGCATCGTTCACACCAAACGCGAATAGAGCATCTGGCGCGAGTGATTTCAATGTTAAGTCAATGCAAAGACGCGTTTACGCGCGTCTGGAGGTCCTGCGGCACGAGGCGTTTAGCGCGGCGCGGTTCGCCTCATTCGCGCGTCCAGTTCTTTTAAAATCTTTTATCACATAAAACTTGATTTCAATATATGACACATTCATTTTGTTCACTTTCATTCATTTTCGTCCAGTTCACGTTGTTGTTTTGTATTGTGACAGGGGCTATGTACCTATTTTCTTTTATTATGGCCTACTTGAGCATATAAAAATTTGCTCACTAAGAACCTGTGAACCACAATCCCAAACTGGCAGTTTGATTTTCTGTGTACTGAATTGTTTACCTAAAGTAAACTTCTTTGACTTTTATGCACATCATGTCTTTTTTAAAATATTTTTAATATATTTTACTTTTAAAAAATCCCAATATATCGCCTTATGCACAGTATCGAAATATATTGCAATATATTGAATCGTGACCCATGTATCGTGATACGTATCGTATCGCCAGATTCTTGCCAATACACAGCCCTACTAACCAATACTGTCGTATTTTTTAGTATGTTTTACAGTTTTTAGAGAAGTGCATGACATGAATAAAACGTAATGAATTGATTTTTGATGATACAAAATGAACACAAAACACCAACATCTAAGATTATCTCAGCAAGTCTGTCAGCTGGCCTGCTTGCGAGTCCTGAGTTTTTTGCCTCTTCTGCGTTTAAAATTGTTTGAATGTGTAAATTGGCAAGACAATATGTGTCCAAATTATAAAATTTCACTCTATGATGGTTAAATTAAGCAGTTAATCTGCGAATCGCATGTGTGCCGAACCGTGGGGCAGCTGGTCCGTACGGATCATCTGCGATCCTATCAAAAATCCTGTGATCGAATACCTAATCCGTTGTGATGTCACTTCCTGATGTGTTTCCTGACGCACAGCTTCTCTCTGTGACTGTAGGTCGCCGAGCTCGAGAGGCGATTGGCTGAACTGGAGATGTCGATCGGCTCCGGCTCCGATAAACAGGTGCACGAGACACGTTTACCAGCAATACTGACGGAGTTGATGCACACACACACACACACACACACACTGATGGAGTTGGTGCACGAGACACGTTTACCAGCAATACTGACAGAGTTGATGCGCACACACACACACACACACACACACACACTGATGGAGTTGGTGCACGAGACACGTTTACCAGCAATACTGACAGAGTTGATGCTTTTATTCCTATAAAGCCACATATTTGATACATAAATTTCTAAAGCCTCTAAATATTGAACATGATCTGATAAACCTGTCAATCTCCTCCAGTCCTTCTGTCTCTGACTGACAGTTTAGACTCTAAAAGTCTTTTAGTTTAATTGTACAAACGTCCTTCAGCTCGAGTCTTTATGATCTGAAATCTGCACTGATTTTTATCAAGTAAACATGAGAATAACTTTGATATTGTTAGTAATATTTCAGCTGGACTGAAGCAGGTTTGCTTGATTATCCATCATCATTTATTATAAAAATCACGAGTATCAAATATGATCATCAGGCTTTTGAGGAAGGGTTATTTGTTCATCTCTCAATCATCATTGTATTGCGTTATATGTTTTAAAACTACAGAGCTTTGAACATAAAACAAAACTAAGCATTTAAATATCATGATCTTATTTTAAGACATTATTGGCAGATTTTGATATTTATATGCATTTTATGTAAGGATCTGCTACTGATATAAAGATCTCACTGATTTACAAGCATCAGAATTTCATATAAATATCAGAATCTGCAGCAAACAGCATATTGTTGCTCAGTTTTGGGGATAATTGATCTGTTTTTCCTCCATATTCTCACTATATTAGACTATATGAGCCATAAAAGCCTGATGCATCAAATATGATACTAAACATAAAACACACATGCAAACTTTTGAACCTTTTGTGTGTTTTTTCAGGGTCCGCTCAGTGCCGGGGTCCAGGGAGCCAGTCTGATGGTGAACACACACACACACACACACAAACACACACACACAAACACTGATCAATAAACAGCACCATTAATGTTAACAACCAACTGTCAAAGAGACGCATTAATGAAAATAAAAGGAGTTTAACATGTTAGTGACTGGAAGCACCAGAAAATACATAGATAGCAGATTAGGAGACCACTTGACAACTTGATGTAGAATGAGTGAATGTCGTTATGTGATGGGAATAATAATATCTCATAACTCATAGGACACTATCGAGCTTCTGCAGGCTCGTGTCAGTGCGCTGGACGCCGCCACACTGGACCAGGTGGAAGCCCGACTACAGGTGAACATGAGGATATCATCATCACCATCATATGAGTATACAGTCAAACCAACATTTATTCAGACACCTTCAACATTTCTCACATTATCACAGTCTATTTGCTATAGCAATTAAAGAAAAAACACTTCAACAAAACATGATCAGGTCAAAGTGTCAAATTTTTATAAATGTTACTTTACACAATTTACCTTTTTTTTGCTAAATTAACTATAGTGTCCTGGGTGCAGTTGTAAAACAATATCAAAATGATATCTAGTGTCTGAATAATGTCTGGTGTGACTGTATATGGAGCTGTTACTGAGACTGACTGCGGTGTGATGTTTTTCCAGAGTGTTCTGGGTAAGATGAATGAAATTGCCAAACACAAGACGGCCATCGAGGACGCTGAGACCCAGAATAAGGTGCGTCCCACATGACTGAATGAACCAGGTGTTGTGTACCGATGACATCATCAGATGTAGTGTGAGCAGGTGTGGTGTGTTTCAGGTGTCTCAGCTGTATGATGTGGTTCAGAAGTGGGATGCGATGGCCACGTCCCTCCCGCAGGTGGTGCAGAGACTGACGGCTGTCAAAGAGCTGCACGAACAGGGTATTCTCTCACTTCATCATCATTTCCGCATTTTTATAATGCATTTCACTGCTACTTTTGGTTTGCGATTTGAATACCTTTTTAATTGGCTAAAAAATTATGCAAAATGTCAAAAAAAAGTCAAAAATTGTCCTAAAACGGTCTCATTTTCTTTCTGCAAAATATAATATAAAAAATAATGATAATTGTAATTCTTATTATTATTAACCCCCAAAATAATACTACTACTAATAATAAAATTGTTGTTTTTGTTGTTGTTATTATTATTAATCCCCCATCCAAAAATGTGATTGTTATTATTGTTATATAATAATTATTGTTTGAATATTTTGAGAGGGCGCACTTGAGAAAATACGAGAAAGGCCATTCATGTCCAATTTACAACTAGGAATTTTTCAACCTGGACACTCGTATTTATAATAATTCCAAAAATGTTATTGTTGTTATTGTTAATAATAATTACAGATCATTGTAAGATAATATTTTATTATAAATTATTATTATCATAATCCTCCCCCAGAAACAATAACAAACCTCATCAAAATAATCATTATAATTAGAATAATTGCAGGTTGTTTTAAGATGATCTGTTGTTCTATAGCAGAAACATATTTTTTTTGTGGGTTGAAAGAAGAGCTAGATATTTCTGTACAGTTTCATGAGATTCATTTCAGTTTTTACTATATGATGGAGATGTCTCAATACAGGAAGTCTTCATGCCGTTAGTACAGGTGTGTATTATGACTTTATTCTTCTTCTTTCTGTGGTGTTTCAGCGATGCAGTTTGGCCAGCTGTTGACCCATCTGGACACGACACAGCAGATGATCAACAACTCTCTGAAGGACAACACCACTCTTCTGACGCAGGTAACGCTCGTGACATACACTCCAACCAACATTTATTCAGACGCCTTCAACATTTCTCACATTATCACAGTTTATTCACTATAATTTAGAAAAAGGTAATAAAATATGAGCAGAACTCAGTTGATATTTGACTGGTTTTGTCCGTCCTTCTGTTAGACTGTCTCACACATGAATTATGTTGAATATCTGTCAGCTGTTAAATTTAACTACACAATTAGATAATACCAGTTTAGCTCAACCAATCACCAAGCAATGCTTCATTGTGTTCAGTCTGTGTGTAAAAAGAGCATTAGCAATTAAAGAAAACACACTTCAGCAAAACATGATCAGCTCAAAGTGTCTGAGTAATATTTGGCCCCAAATTTGTATCAATGTTACTGGTATGAAGAATTATTGGGTATAATATGTCACAGTTTACTTTATTTTTAGAGTTGTCGCATCCAAAATAAAAGTTTGTTTTTACATAATATATGTGTGTGTATGGAGTATAATTATTTTCTATATATAAATACACACACATGCATGTATATATTTAAGAAATATTTGCATGTATATACTGTGTATATATATTTATATTATATATAATTTATATTATATATAAATATTTTATATATAAATAACACATTTTTCTTAAATATATATGCACGTGTGTGTATTTATATATAGAAAATAATTATACTCCATACACACACATATATTATGTAAACACAAACTTTTATTTTGGATGCGATTAATCGTTTGACAGCCCTATATATTTTCTTTATTTTGCTCTCCTCACTTACATAACTGAACTATAGTCAGGGTTCCCACGGGTCCTTGAAATCTTTGAGAGTTTGTGAATCTGAAAAGAAAAAAAGTCAAGGCCCTGGAAAGTTGTTGATAGTAAACACACACAGATACAGGTCCTGGAAAGTGCTTGAATTTATTTTGTGCAAGAAGTTTTCTGGAAAAAATTCCATTTAATTCCCTCCGGTCCGCTAAAGTGTTATTCCGCCAACACTTCGTGGCCTATGCGCGCTAGCTCGCTTGATTTACGTTAGTTACGTGCATTTACGCGTTATGCCGTGTTTCCCATGTGACGTACTTTGTGTTGTACGTTGCCATGACGTTCATGCACACAAAACTGTAACAATGTATCTTACAAGGTAACACGATGTAACTATGCTCTCACTTGAAGTGTGTCCCACATTAAGTCCTTGAGTTTGAGGGTATTGGACCTGGAAAGCTCCTTGAATTTGAAGTTAACCGAAGTGTGGGAACCCTGTAGTGTCCTGCACACACTAGTAAAAATGATATCTGGTGTCTGAATAATGTTCTCAGGTCCAGCAAACCATGAAGGAGAACCTGGTGGCCGTGGAGGAGAACTTCTCCGCACTGGACCAGAGGATGAAGAAACTCTCCAAGTAAAAGCGTCTGGCGTGAGGAGAGAGAACGAAGGAAGAGGCAGTTTGACGTTCCTCACATTAGAATCCAGCTCTTTTTCTCATGTCGCCCTCTTGTTTCTCCGCAAAGTTTAGATGAAGTTCGAGACCAAACTGTTTCACACTACAAACATCCTAAAGCTTCACCTTTCCTCCTGAGACGCTTCATCCGTCAGACACTGTAAGTCACGCACACAAACGCAAACCCAGAGTCTCAGACTGCCTGTCTGTGAGATGATCTGATGAGTTCTGTAGCAGAGAGAGATCTGAAGCACTTTTCCATCATGAGCGACGTGGACTTTGTCTCGGAAGTGAGCAGACGCTGTGTGTAAATACAGGCTTATATGTACTTTAACTTGTTCTCATGAGAGATCGCTTGCAACCGTTATTGTATTAATGTGTGGAGCACAGTCCACAAATTATGATAATTTTCCAATATAGAATTTCAAAGGCATCTCTGGATAATAAAATGCTTCCAGAAATCCGGTTCATGCTCTTGTTTTTGTCGTTGAATGTTCACATGTGTCTGTAAAAATGTTTTGCATAACTTTTTCAGGGTTAGAAATCGATGTTCCTGATGCTGATATTTACGATTTAATCCATTCACTCAAGTTATATGCATTGCTTTAATTCACTACATATTATTTTCATAAGGACATTAGTTTGTTCTCCAGCTTAGTTTAGTTCATCTCAAGGGTTTTTTCCTCTGAAACCTAAATTTCGGTCAAATACAGGCTGTTTTTGTTGTGTAGAAAACACAATATGCTTCAAATGGTTATTCTACGGTGGCCCAGTAGTGCACAACACAACGAAATTTAAAAAGCAAACATAAGTTCACAACACAACGGAAAATGTACAACACATCGAAATACAGCCGCAACACAACGGAAATGCGAGGGAACGTCCGCCAATTCTTTCAAGTTGTTAAAACATATAATTTGTATTAATTAAAATAACTTTTAACATTCAAAAACATGTTCCAAAATCCAAAGCTTGATTGTATTGGTAGTAGACTGACTTTTTTCCAATACCTCCCTTTATTACAGTAATTGCAATGACTTTTTTTAGGAAATTTCTGTAATATAAAAGTTTTTTTTTTCTTTTATCATGTGTCAAAGGTTGTAGTTCCTATTAACCAGACTGACTTACAACAGGTGAAATTATGCCAATAGCTCCCTATATGCACAGTACACAATTAGTTTTTTATAAAAACATTAGGCCTACTGTAATTCACCTAAAGCTTTTTTTTCTCTCTCAAAGCTTGTTCCTAGTGACCAGACTGACTTATTACTGGTGAAATTGTGCCAATACCTTCCTGTAATTCTGCAATTCACCAAATGGTTTTTATTTTTATTTATCAAATCATATTATAAATTATACGTTTTAACCACTTGGTGGAATTGCCAGACGTTCCCTTAGGGATGCGCTATGGTAGCGCGTCAAAGCATTCTCCAGTATAAATACGCAGCTATAATTGATGTAGGTGATTTTGAAGTATATTTTATGTCGATATACAATGGTTGCATACTGTAAAATCTAATCGTGGTATTGATATATTAAGACTGCTGACTCTATAGAAAAATGGTAAGGAAAACTAACTTTACCGCACTCCGAGAGCCCTCTAGTGGTCGGGAGCATTTCCGTTGTGTTGCGGCTTTATATCGTTGTGTTGTACATTTTCCGTTGTGTTGTGGCTCATTTCGTTGTGTTGTGAACTTATGTTTGCTTTTTAAATGTTGTTGTGTTGTGCACTACTGGAACACCGTATTATTCAAATGTTAAAATGCATATTTTAACGACAATACAAGGTGATGTAGCTGTTGTGGAAAAACTAATAAACAATAGTAGTCACATCAGCAATCGTTTTTCCATCCGCCATGTTTAACATTTATGAACTGGAGAATTAAAATAATCTCAGAGTTTCCCAGTAGTTAATATGACCTGAGAGGGCATTTATGTCCAATTTCCAACTAGGAAACTCCAACTAGGAATTTCCAACTTTCTGACTAGGAATTTCCGACTTGGAAACTTGTATTTACGATGATTATGATATCATATGAAGGCATTACATGCCTGTTTATTGTGAGTTGTGCTGCCATGTTCAGCTGTTGTGGAAAAACTAATAAACAACAGATAAAGTTTATGGCCCGTCCAACTCAGAAACTGGGGAATCAAAATTATCTCAGAGTTTCCCAGTTGTAAATATTTTGAGAGGCCGTACATGAGAAAATACATGAGAGGCCGTTCATGTCCAATTTCCAACTTGTAATTTCCAACTAGGAATTTCCAACATTCGACAAGAAATTTCCGACTAGAAAACTTGTATTAACGATGATTATGATATCATGTGTTTATAGTGAGTTGTGCTGCCATGTTCAGCTGTTGTGGAAAAATAATAAACGAGATAAAGTTATGGCCCGCCCAACTCAGAAACTGGGGAATCTAAATTATCCCAGAGTTTCCCAGTAGTAAATACAGTATTCAACATTTGAAGTGGATCAAAACCTTTAATAAAGTTATACATGAATTTTGAACATTAACCGTTCTTGTCTTAGGACAACTTTGATGAACTTTTATTCTCATCTGATATTGAAGTGATCCACTTCAAAATGTTGACTACTGTATATTAGGATGCTGGACTTGGGAGGCCATTCATTTCCAACTAAGAACTTCCAACTAGGAAACTCCCAATTTTCGTCTAGGAATTTCCGACTAGGAATTTTCAATGTAGAAAACTCGTATTTATGATAATTCTGATATCATGTGATAGCAGCATTACATGCCTGTATATTGTGATTTGTGCTGATGTGGAAAAATAAACAACAATAGTTTCATCTCAAGAGCATCCAATTTCCAACTAGGAAACTATGAATTTCCAACTAGGAAACACTCCAATTTCCGACTAGGAATTTCCAACTAGGAAACTCCCAATTTTCACCTAGGAATTTCCAACTAGGAAATTCCAATTTCCGACTAGGAAACTGACTATGAATTTCCAACTAGGAAACACTCTCATTTCCGACTAGGAATTTCCAACTAGGAAACTCCCAATTTTCACCTAGGAAATTCCAATTTCCGACTAGGAATTTTCGATGTAGAAAACGCGTATTTATGATAATTCTGATATCATGTGATGGCAGCGTTACATGCCTGTATATTGTGATTTGTGCTGATGTGGAAAAATAAACAATAGTTTCATCTCAAGAGCATCCAATTTCCAACTAGGAAACTATGAATTTCCAACTAGGAAACACTCCAATTTCCAACTAGGAAACTGACTATGAATTTCCAACTAGGAAACACTCCAATTTCCGACTAGGAATTTCCAACTAGGAAACTCCCAATTTTCACCTAGGAATTTCCGACTAGGAATTTTCGATGTAGAAAACGCGTATTTATGATAATTCTGATATCATGTGATGGCAGTGTTACATGCCTGTATATTGTGATTTGTGCTGATGTGGAAAAATAAACAACAATAGTTTCATCTCAGAGCATCCAATTTCCAACTAGGAAACTGACTAGGAATTTCAGAAATCAGATGATATCAGAAATTGTGACATGAAATAATCAGAAGAGAACGTTTCAATCATTTAAAACCTTTTAATTTGTTAAATAAAATTAACTCCCAATAAAAAAGAAAAAAGGGAAAAAAAAAAGGAAATGCTACTTGTTCACAATTCTCAAAGTATTTTCTTTACAAATCAAACATGAATATGAGAAAGGAAAGGTTTCTCTGCAGGAGGAATATTTTACAAATTGATCATTTTTTCCTAAAAAAAGGTGTACAAAATAAAATACTAAAACTGTACATATATACATAAATTCAATAGTAAAATTGCATAATCAGCCACATTATTAAATCATTATTTTAAATATTCAGTAATAATCTTGTGCCTGTGTTGATGAGCTCTGGGAAACACAGTCCTGTGCGACACCATCCACGACTAAAGCCCCTACAGACCTACAAATACACTAGATTCACTCCCTCCTGGAACACACACACACACACACACACACACTTATAAAATATATTTATATACACTGCCATGCAAAGATGAGCCGAGTCACGAGTGAAACAGCTTCAGTGTCTCTGCAGGGCAGCATAAAACACTGCAAAAATGACGTTCTTCCTCAGTATTTCTGTCTTGTTTTTCTAAACATTTTTAAATCAAGATACATTTACTGAAGATGCAAAGAGACTTCAGTTGTTAAGGCTCGTTTATTAAAAAATGTATCAAAATCAAGTGAGTTTTTGCCAAATATCTGGTCAGAAAAATAAACGTTTTCCTTTTGAATCATGTTGAAATTGATTGGCAAATATTTTTTTCTTGCTTTAAGCATCATGTTTATTTGTAGTAAATTCATATAGTAAATGCTTCATTTTGATAAATGTTTCTCTCAATATATGAATTACTTATATATTTAATTTATATAATATATTTAGCTTTTCCAGTATATGCATCTTGATCTGAGAATGTTTAGATGTTTGTATTGGAAAACAAGATAAAATTCCCGAATAAGATTTTTTTTGCGGTGTGACAAAACAATGCATTTGATGCTAAAAAGCGGTTCATGAGGTGCATGATGGGTAAAATGATATTTGTGATGCAATGATCCGTCGATTGGAAAGATTCCCAGAGACAAAGGGTTTTTCGGCTCTGGAACACAAGCTATCAAATACAACAAATTTGTTGATGACGACGACAACAACAACAACAACAACAACAACAACATGGACTCGTGTGCATCTAAAGACTGATGGGAGTGAATGTTCAGGCAGAGCTGTCAATCACAATCATCAAAAAGAAGCAAATAATAAAAAAAAAAGATAATTAAAAGAACTGGTAAACAAACCACTATTCCTAAACTGATGCATTCGTGCGACAATTTAACAATAGTTCTCATTAGTAAAACCCCTCTCATGGTGAATTAACGTGTTCATGTAACAATGGTCAAGAATGGTAACAGAAGTTGTGGGACGAACACAAACACGCGTGACGGAGGAGCGAGATCGCGGGAGACTCTTCTTCACAGTGCAGCTCAGTCGAACTCTGTGATGGTGTTGCCGTGGCGACAGTGATGGTGTTGCCGTGGCAACAGTGCTGGTGTTGGCGGTACCGTACGGTCGGATCTATCGGACCACGCGGCGTCTCTTCCCTCTGGTGGAGCGAGCCGGCCTCGACATCGGGATCTGCAACGCAACACACACAACTTCGGTTTAATACGTTCTTAAGCATCATATCAGGCCATATGGACATTCCTGATTTTCCCTTCTCAAATTTAAAGACCTCATTAAAAACGTATTAAATTTAAGTTTTTAAATTTCAAAAATTCTTAAATTAAAAGACATGATAAAATATAAAATCCACTTAAGATTAAGAATTCTTGAAATGTAAAAACCTCTTAAATTTAAGAATTCTTGAAATGTAAAAACCTCTTAAATTGAAGAATTCTTGAAATGTAAAAACCTCTTAAATTTAAGAATTCTTGAAATGTTAAAAACCTCTTAAATTTAAGAACTCTTGAAATGTAAAAACCTCTTAAATTTAAGAACTCTTGAAATGTAAAAACCTCTTAAATTTAAGAATTCTTGAAATGTAAAAACCTCTTAAATTGAAGAATTCTTGAAATGTAAAAACCTTAAATTTAAGAATTCTTGAAATGTTAAAAACCTCTTAAATTTAAGAATTCTTGAAATGTAAAAACCTCTTAAGTTTAAGAATTCTAAGACACTAGTGAAAAAAAAAAGAAACTTAAGAAAAAAAATCTCAAAAAGCTTCTTGAAAAAAAAAAAAACTTTTCTTAAACATTAAGGCCATATGGACATTCCTGATTTTCCCTTCTCAAATTTAAAGACCTCATTAAAAACGTATTAAATTTAAGTTTTTAAATTTCAAAAATTCTTAAATTAAAAGACATGATAAAATATAAAATCCACTTAAGATTAAGAATTCTTGAAATGTAAAAACCTCTTAAATTTAAGAATTCTTGAAATGTTAAAAAACCTCTTAAATTTAAGAACTCTTGAAATGTAAAAACCTCTTAAATTTAAGAACTCTTGAAATGTAAAAACCTCTTAAATTTAAGAATTCTTGAAATGTAAAAACCTCTTAAATTTAAGAATTCTTGAAATGTAAAAACCTCTTAAATTGAAGAATTCTTGAAATGTAAAAACCTCTTAAATTTAAGAATTCTTGAAATGTTAAAAACCTCTTAAATTTAAGAACTCTTGAAATGTAAAAACCTCTTAAATTTAAGAATTCTTGAAATGTAAAAACCTCTTAAATTGAAGAATTCTTGAAATGTAAAAACCTTAAATTTAAGAATTCTTGAAATGTTAAAAACCTCTTAAATTTAAGAATTCTTGAAATGTAAAAACCTCTTAAATTTAAGAACTCTTGAAATGTAAAAACCTCTTAAATTTAAGAACTCTTGAAATGTAAAAACCTCTTAAATTTAAGAATTCTTGAAATGTAAAAACCTCTTAAATTTAAGAACTCTTGAAATGTAAAAACCTCTTAAATTTAAGAACTCTTGAAATGTAAAAACCTCTTAAATTGAAGAATTCTTGAAATGTAAAAACCTCTTAAATTGAAGAATTCTTGAAATGTAAAAACCTTAAATTTAAGAATTCTTGAAATGTAAAAACCTCTTAAATTTAAGAACTCTTGAAATGTAAAAACCTCTTAAATTTAAGAACTCTTGAAATGTAAAAACCTCTTAAATTTAAGAATTCTTGAAATGTAAAAACCTCTTAAATTTAAGAACTCTTGAAATGTAAAAACCTCTTAAATTTAAGAACTCTTGAAATGTAAAAACCTCTTAAATTTAAGAATTCTTGAAATGTAAAAACCTCTTAAATTGAAGAATTCTTGAAATGTAAAAACCTTAAATTTAAGAATTCTTGAAATGTTAAAAACCTCTTAAGTTTAAGAACTCTTGAAATGTAAAAACCTCTTAAATTTAAGAACTCTTGAAATGTAAAAACCTCTTAAGTTTAAGAATTCTAAGACACTAGTGAAAAAAAAAAGAAACTTAAGAAAAAAATCTCAAAAAGCTTCTTGAAAAAAAAAAAAAACTTTTCTTAAACCATTTAAGACTTTTTATGCCCTTAAATTTGATACAGCTGAATTTAATATTTTTTAAGACTTAAGACACTGATTAATGCACATGTGCAGGCAAACAGTGTAAGATGCTTGTGTCGTGTGTGTGTGTGTGTGTGTGTGTGTGTGTGTGTGTGTGTGTGTGTCTCACCGTGGCGGTGGGCTCCTCGATGATGCTGTCGATGCCGCCCGGCAGGTCTGGACTCCTCTGCAGTCTGAAGAAGAGGAGAGAGTAAAAACACACACCACTGCAACACAAGTGAAGAACACGCTGAGCTCCAGATGAACTCACGTCTGTTTCCTCTTGCGCCCCCTTCTGGCTCCTGTGTGCATGTCTTCAGTCTGTCAAACAAAACCAGGGAAATTAATATCAATCACTGCTATGAATAATAAAAGGTATTGAAGCAGTCTGCAACATTACATAAAAATCTTATACTATCAGAATTGTTTAAGAAAACCTTTCAGCTGTAGAACTAAATCATAGTATAACAAGAAAAACAAACAAAAATTAGACAAAGTTAAATAAAATAAGTTTAATCTGAAAAATTACTAAAAAAATCTAAAATCTAAAAAAAATACAAAAATGACTGAAAATTAAAGCAAAAAATTTTGGAAAAACATTAAGGACAAAATCACATAAAATGCCTGAAACAAAATTAAATCTAAAAATGGGAAAAAACGTAAAAAAAAAAAAAAGACAAGCACACCAAATTACTGAAAAAAAATCAAATGTAAAAACGTATAAAAATTCAAGCTAAAAAATAATAATATTAAAAAAACGCATTAAAAAAAATGTCAAAACCACAACAAAATTACTGAAACAAAATTAAAGCTAAAAAAAGTAAAAATGATAATAAAAAAAGCATAAAATGACAAAAAAAAATTACTGAAATAAAATTTAAGATAAAAAAATGAAAAAACAATAAAAAAATGACCAAAGCACATACAATTTCTGAAACAAAATTAAAGCTAAAAATGTGAAAAAACATCAAATGTACAAAAACACATAAAATTCCTGAAAAACTAAAATTTAAATAAAAAGTGACATTTAAAAAGCTATTAAAATATAGCATAGTACAACACGGAAAACAAACAAAAATTCTAAGACTAAAAATGTTTTTTTTTTAAAGTTTAATTTGAAAAATTACTTTTAACTGAAATTAAATTAACGCTAAAAAATGTGAGAGAAAAAATGACAAAAGCACATAAAATGACAAACAAACCAAATTTAAACAAAAAATATTAATAACCACTATAATAGTAAATAAATAAAACCGGCTCACCCTCACTTGCTCCGCCTCTCTGCTGCTGATGTCATCGACGGCCGGACTCAAACACCCCTGCGTTCTTCGTCCATCATCATCATCCTCGTCAGCCTCCTCCTCCTCCTCGTCGCGGTCTCCTCTTCCGTCTGTTCCCGACCCGATCCCGTTGCTGTAACACACTTTGGACCCGTCGGTCTTGGCCTCCTCCATGATGTCTGACAGAGCGTCGGCTCCCGATGGCCTGCAGGGCGGCGCCGTCGAGGGCTCCTCGCTGAGCTTCGGCGTGCCGCGGGCCGGAGACTGGGCCGAGTCCATGCCGAGGCGGGTCAGATCCGGGTTGTGGACCGAACAGGCCCGGCGGGGACTGAGGGACGGTGGGAGCTCCGGGTACGACAGCGATGTGGAGTCCGAGTCGCGCTCGCTAACCTGCAGGAACGAGGTGTAGATGGTGTCCATGAAGGAACCGTACGGGTCGAACAGCCCAGAGCCCTCTCTCTGCTGACCGGGTGTGTGGAGCAAGGCATTCTGGGATATCTGAGCCGCTGGAAGCTCGTCTTGTGACGGAGGAGGCGTGTGATGGAGACTCACTGGTTTCTCTCCCATGAGCGCCGGTGCCATCGTCAGCTGAGAGTGAGAACACGCATCAATAAACAACAGCGTTCATTTGATTTTCTGCTTAAATGAGTCGTTTTGTAGACAAATAGAAGATGAGCATTTACAGGAAAAGGTCGAGAGGAGGAAGGAAAAGCATCAAGTGAATTATTCAACCTCATGATTGTGGGATGAATGCAGGATTACTACTTTGAAGAAGTTCAATTGAGAAATATAGATTTTTTTTGTTGTTGGTATATTACATGTATATGATATAATTTCTTATAAATAATATAATATTTAAACTACTGTTCAAAAAAAAATGGGGTTAGTAAGACTTTTATTCATCAAGGACACATTAAATTGATCAAAAGTGACAGTAAAGATTTTTTTTAATAATGTCATAATATTTCATAACGTTACAATAGCTGTCTATTTCAAACAAATGCTGCTGTTCTGAACTTTCATCAAAGAATCCTGAAAAATAAAATGCATCACGGTTTACACAAATATAAAACGGTTTTCAACACTGATAATAATCATAAATGTTTCTTGATCATCAAATCATATTAGAATGATTTCTGAAGGATCATGTGACACTGAAGACTGGAGTAATGATGCTTTGATCACAGGAATAAATTACACTTTACTGTATATTCACATAGAAAACAGATGATTTACATTAGAATAATATTTCACTCTTTTTACTGTATTTATGATCAAATAAATAGTTAATGAGCAGAAAAGACTTTCAAAATGTGCAGGGTAACACACAGATATTCAACAAGTGTATTTACTGTAAATATCTGATAGTAATTCTCATGTAGTTTATTGGTAATTGTGGTGAATCTCTTTTGATCTACGAAGAGGATTCATTCAGAGACTCAACAGTCCTCTAGGAACCAGCTTCTCTTAACTCATCGTCTTCAAAGACAGTTTACATTCGGGCTGTCAAATAAAAATTCGAATTTCGAATATTCGTCGAATAAATGAAAAAAACTGCACGTTCGAATTTTTAGTGTGTCAAGATGCGCGCGAGACATGATGATGATGATGATGATGATGTAACTGACGCGCTGTGTTCTTGTTAGCTTATCCAGTATACATGAAATTTTGGGGTTAGTAAGACTTTTTTTTAACAACAATTGTTTCAAAAGTTGTGTGTGTGTGTGTGTGTGTGTGTGTGTGTGTGCGTGTGTGTACCTGTAGGCAGGTGAGCGGGTTGAGGGGCGTCTGGTTCAGGGACGGGCAGTGTGTGTGTGTGTGTGTGTGTACCTGTAGGCAGGTGAGCGGGTTGAGGGGCGTCTGGTTCAGGGACGGGCAGTGTGTGTGTGTGTGTGTGTACCTGTAGGCAGGTGAGCGGGTTGAAGGGCGTCTGGTTCAGGGACGGGCAGTGTGTGTGTGTGTGTGTGTGTGTGTGTGTGTGTACCTGTAGGCAGGTGAGCGGGTTGAAGGGCGTCTGGTTCAGGGACGGGCAGTGTGTGTGTGTGTGTGTGTGTGTGTGTACCTGTAGGCAGGTGAGCGGGTTGAGGGGCGTCTGGTTCAGGGACGGGCAGTGTGTGTGTGTGTGTGTGTGTGTGTGTGTGTGTGTGTGTGTGTGTGTGTACCTGTAGGCAGGTGAGCGGGTTGAGGGGCGTCTGGTTCAGGGATGGGCCCTGTGGCAGTAACAGAGGTCCTGCTCCCAGTAAACTATGAAGACTGTTGATGTTTCCCAGAGCTGTGAGGTCGCCTGAGAGCAGAGAGAGACGCCGTCATTAGCAGCTCAAACACACAGTGTTCTGATTCTGTGGAGAGATTAGCTGAAGCAAATCGAGAAGTTCAAGATGACAAGCATTCATTCATCAGTATATCACCGAACATCACGTCACAATAGACGTCATTTATAGAGCCTTTTACTGGATTCCATTAGAATTTTTCTGGACTCAGATTTAATGGTTAAATTAAATGTTAGTAATCAAAAAGCATGTCTAATTAATTGAAATCATGATACTTAAGTAAAAAAAAAAAAAAAAAAGAAGTTATGATATTTTTTTTCCTCTCTCAAATTATGGTTTATTTTTCTTAAATTCCACTAAAAAAATTCTAAATTTTATTTTAACATATTTTAATTTATTTGAATGGAAATATAATTATTATTTTTTTTATGTAATGTATTTTTTTAATGTTTAATTTTAATGTATTTTAATTTATTTGAATGGAAATACAATTTTAAACAAATATAATCATTAAAAAAAAAACTAAAACTGAATTCATAAAACTGTAACAACTTAATTTACATTTTTCTTTTTATAAACAATATAAACACAGAGACACACAAAACATGCAGATTTTATATTTAAAAAGTATTTTTGTGCTTTAGTATTCACAGAAGCTAGTCCATATTGTCATGTGATCAAGTGTAAAGCCCTACTTCTGCCAAGTTCCATGTTATACATTAAATTCCATTTTTGTGACTGGACTCCGACCACGTTTTCCGAGCCGCAGAAATTATAGGGCCCTATTTATAGACGCAAAAAAATAAATAAGATGTTTTGATGTTTTTCCTCTTCCATTGTTAGAGGGCAATGCATGGCACATTAAATGTGGATTAAAAACACGAAAAACAGCATGACGAAAACCTCAAGCATCATCATCATCATCAGTGAGAGAGTAACTTTACCTAGGTAAGGCAATGAGATCTTCTAAATTTTGTTCTTCTAAAAACAGTTTAGCACCGAGATGATGTTGGAGTAATGTCACTGTTGTGGATAAACTTCATTTAAGAATTAAAGTCTGTTTCACTTTCCCGTCCAGGAGTGAGTCTGAATGAGTGTGCGTGTCGGCAGAGATGGCGCTGAAGGTTCAGAATCTTTCAGAGCAGAGAGACAGCCTATAAAACGTCCCTGTAATGCCATCGGGCAGGACGAGCTAGTCCAGCAAATATAAACTATAACCCTTCCATGGCCTGAAGCTCTACGGTGAATCTGAGTGTTGTGGACTGAAGAGAATCAAACTAGAAGGAAACTAGCGATAGTTGCTTGTTTATAACCTGCATCACACTGACTCAGTTACACACACTATTTTAGCTGTTTTAATGGTTGATAAAATAATGTATATAATATGTAAATAAAATATTAATGTAATGATAGAAAATTATACATTCACATATAGCTGAAATTATTTTATACTAAAATATTTTATATATATATATATATATATATATATATATATATAAAATATTTATATATATATATATATATATATATATATATATATATATATATATATATATAAAATATTTTTTTTTATATATATATATATATATATATATATATATATATATATATATATATATACATACATTTTATTATATATATATCTATAGCTAATGTATTACTGGAACAGACAGTAGAGGAAGCAAACACGATTGTCAATTAATGTCGATAATCTCAAAATGATCATATGTGGATTAAATGGGTTTGACAATATTTCAGTCCATCACTAATTTTGTTATTATATTCAGCTGAAAAAGCAGTAACATTTTCTCTCAACAAGCGATTACACTGTAAACTGTAATGGACATTTGCTTATGCATTTCTATGTACCGGGGTTATTATCGATAACTAAAACTAAAGCCTTAAAAAACATTTTCATAGCTTGAAATACAATAAACAAACTGAAATAGAATAAAATAGGGATGCATCGATATTTGGCAACCAAAACCGCTATTTTCAGTTTTATATTAGTAGAACTAATTAGTAGTACATTTGTAGCGCGTCTGCCATCAAATAATCGCAATAAGCTTTGTTACTTTTAATATGAAGTCTTAACTTTAAAATTAAGCAATAAATGTTGTTTTGTAGCTGCTCAGTTGAAGCGTCTCGTGAACCGATCATCTCTTCCTCTACCACTAGTTACAGCAGCAAATGAACATCAGATTCAGAACATCTTCCTGAAATCCATCAGGTCTCAACCAGTGTTTGAACTGGGAAAGACGTCAGTAAACAGCTTGTGTGATGTACATTACATTTACCTCAAGAAAGCTGTTCAATGTCCATAAACTCATTAGTTAGCTAGAAAAAAATAAGCATTTTGATAAATAAATGCACTGTATTACATTTTCATTATTTTTACTCAACCTGTTAGTGATGTCTTTGTTGTTTAATGTATATTTGAATAAATCTGTCATTAAAACAAGATATTACAGTTTATTGATGTTTAAATGTTTATATTTCACCATCCAACTGCAGTAGAAACAATTCAGTTATTAAAAAAGCTGATATAAAAACTGCCTTATGTGCAATTTAAATGTTTGTACAACTCAGTTTTCATTATTTGAGAGTATATTTTGAAATAAGTTTGATTGATTAATTGATTATTTATTTATTTATTTTCAGTAAAGTGCATCATGAATTTTCGGTTTCAGTGCTTCCCTAAAATAAAACACTTATTTTATTTAATCTGATTGCCAACAATTCTCATATAGTTTAAAAGCTGCTCAACACTGAACTGACTTCAGCCGAAATGCATAATTTTCCTGTTATCACTGGAAAGCTGCTTTGAAACAATGTTAACTAAGACAATTTAGTACTAAAATAGCTCTAAATAAACTACAAGTAAAAATGAAAAAGTAATTAAAATCAACACACACACACACACACACACTCTCTCTCTCACACACACACACATATATATAATACCAAAAATTAGATTATAAATGATTCAAGTATAGATGATTGTAATGCTCTACTGGGTGGCTGCCCTGCACGCTTAATAAACAAACTCCAGCTGGTCCAAACGGTTCCTTCCTGGTTCTTGCTAGATGTATGTAATATAGTATGACCGTATTAGCCCGGTTCTGTCAACACTGCGTTGGCTCCCTATTAAACATTGTATACAATACATTTAAAAAAAATTGCTGATTACTTACAAAGCAATAAATGGTTCATCTCCGCAGTACTTGAGCGAGCTCTTATCTCATTATAGTCCTTTAATACCTAGAATATCAAAATCGACTGCGGGCGGTAGATCCTTTTCCTATTTAGCACCTAAACTCTGGAACTCTTCCTAGCATTGTTCGATAAGCAGACACACTCTGTCAGTTTAAACCTAGACTACAACACATCTGTTTAACCTGGCATACACATAGAGCATTATCAATTTCTATTATTCAAATCAGTTAAATGATTGTTAGGCTGCATAAACTAGGAACCGGGAACACTTCCTATAACATCCAAGGTTACCGTAGTCAGCCAGATCCAGTCCGTATCCAGATCAGATGTGGACCTGCATCTAGACACGACCACAACAGACACAAGAACCAGACCGGTCCTTCACACAGACCCTATGAACAGCTTCAGCTCCATACCAGCATGATGAATCCATCTTCAAGTGAAAGGAACTGGATAAATATCTGAATGCTAATGATTCTGATCTGAATTCTGAGTTGTGATGCAGCCTGAGTCATAACGACACCGCGTTCGTTCGTTGGCCAGAGGAGAACTGGTTTTTTTTTCTCCATTCTGTCACATGATGGAGTTTGGGTTCCTTGGCTTGCTTAGTTGGGGATAATTAAAGTCCCCCTGTGGTGAAAATCCAGTTTTTAATGTTGTTTGTGTGTCTATGTGGTGTTTTTAACCCCTTAAACCCTGAGCCATTTTTGGAGTTTTTTTGTCTGAGTGACACACAAAAAAGTAAAGACTCATAACTTCAAAACTATAACAAGGAGAGTCAAAAGGTAGGTATCGTTTGATAGAACTCTTTTCAAATTTTTTGAAAATATAAATTACATTACATTTGGATATTCTCCTGCCGAGAAACTGCTGATAAATACAAAAAAAAAAACATAATTTTTTTATGATTTTGCATATCTCTCTTGTTTGACATGCAATAACTCGGGGAGGAAATATGGTAGCACAAATTTTCTTTTTTGGGGAAGTACCCCTAAATGTGAGCTGCATCTGAATCAAATTTTGTGGTGATCGCATAAAGTACTCAAAAGTTACAGCATTTGGAACAAAGGTAGCCTTTTTGTTTAGTCCTCACACATTAGGAAAGCAATAAAAAAAAAGAGTTTTCTGAGTGACATACACAAAACTAAAGACTCATAACTTCAAAACTATAGCAAGGAGAGTCAAAAGGTAGGTATCGTTTGAAAGAACACTTTTCACATTTTTTGAAAATATAAATTAAATTACATTTGGACATTCTTCTGCCGAGAAACTGCTGATAAAAGACAAAAAATAAATATAATTTTTATAATGATAATGCATATCTTTCTTATTTGACATGGAATAACTCAGGAAGGAAATAAGGTAGGAGGAAAATTCTTTTTTGGGGAAGTCCCTCTACATATGAGCTGCATCTGGATCAAATTTTGTGGTGATTGGATAAAGTAATCAAACGTTACAGCCTTTGGAACCAAGATAGCATTTTTGTTGAGACCTTGACGCCCCCTCATGGGCATTTTTTATAGTGTTTCACCATGAAGAATATCTTGTCATAAAAGCAATAGATAAAGTTAATTTTGGGCTCATTTTAATTGTATGAATATGCTGTAAAAAATGAAGTGCCATTTTCAACGATTTTTGATTTTTGTATGATGTTTTTGACACATTGCAGTACATAGTACAAAAAAGTATTTTATAGATTATGAATTTTTTTTTATATCTTTATCAGCAAATAACTCAGCAATACTTTGGAGTTTTTCAAATAGGCTACATTCACTGTAAAGTTCAGACTCTAAGGTTTCAAATGACACCAATTTTGTTTGAATCAAGGCAATATTTTTGAAAAATATGATAATGAATATTTTCGCAGCTAGGGGGCGCCATGGGTGGCGCACACGGGCGGTACACTCCGGTTTAGAGAGACTAGTCAGCACTCGTTCAGAGTTGATCGAAGTGGTTAGATTCTTTAAAAAGCTGAGATTCTAAGCTTTAAAATGATACATATTTTGTGTTATTCCACGTTTGAAAACGAGCGCGGACGGTTCCGGGAAAATTGGAAAACACTTTGCTCCCCAGAAGGATGAGAGACTTGTTTTTTAGCCAAGTATGCATTACTTCGTGAGGAATATCTCGTGATCAAAGCAATGGATTCTGTTGTGTGTGGGCTCTTTGTAATCGTGAGAATCTGTTGTCAATAAAGATGTTCGAATTTTCACAATCTATGCATGTTTCATTGAGTTATGAGCTGAAACGTCACATCAAAACAACATAGCATCACTGCTATTGCTACTTCATAGGTGCGCCTCTGGTATTTTTTTGTGTCAGAACGCTATAAGGAATATCTTTAGACCTGAGTGATGGATTATGGTGTGTTTGGGCTCTTTTTAATCGTAACATTCTGCTGTAAATAATGATGTGCCATTTTCCACAATTGATGCATGCTTCATTGAGTTATGAGTTAGAACGCGACATAAGTGCTACATCTATAATAAAGATCTATGTGCGCATTTGTGTTACAACTCCACGAGGCATAACTTTAGATATGAGTGATGGATTATGCTGAGTTTGGGCTCTTTTTAATCGTGAGAGTCTGCTGAAAATAATGATGTGCATTTTTCTATGATATGTGCATGCTTCGTGAAGTTATAAGTAAAGACCAAACGCGAGTGCTTCATGAGTATATATTTGGCTAGGTACGTCTTTGGTATTTTCTGTGTTAGAACGCCATGAAGAATATCTTTAGATCTGACTGATGAGTTTGGGCTCGTCTTAATCATGAGCTCCTGCTGTAAATAACGATGTGTCATTTTTCATGATCGATGTATGTTTCATGAAGATACGAGTAAAAAGGCCAAGTCTAAGCTACCTCGCTTGGCTACGTGCGTTTGTGTATTTTTTGTGAATTAGAACTCCATGAGGAATATCTTTAGTTCTGAGTGATGGATTACGTTGAGTTTGGACTCATTTTAATTGTAAGCATCTGCTGTAAATAATGATGTGTCATTTTCCACAATCGGAGCATGTTTCATGAAGTTACAAGCGGAAATGTGTCTAAAATTCAGCATCCATATATGGTTTACCCATGGGTCTCTTGAGGGGCTTATTTTACAAAAACCTTGCTCAAGTTTAGTAAAAGCCTGAAACAATTATGCTTGTTGTATTCTACTCATTGAGACCTTTCAAATGACATATGACACAAGACTATCTGAGCAGTATGATGTTTTTGACACATTGCAGTACATAATAATTTCCTCTTCCTCATAAATTATGTATTAAAAAAAAATCATTTTATCAGCAAATAACTCAGCACTACTTTGGAGATAATCATAATGGCTACATTCATTGTAAAGTTTAGACTCTAAGCTTTCAAATGATGCCTATTTTGTGTTGATCAATGCAGTAGTTTTGAAAAATATGACAATTAATTTTTTCCATAGCTAGGGGGCGCCCTCCGGCGGTATAATCCGTTCTAAAGGAATAACTCAGCACCTTTTAATAGTTGGATAAAATGTATAGGTGCATTGAAAAGCTGAGATTCTAAGCTTTAAAATGATACCTATTTTGTATCATATCATTCAGTGGTTGCTTAGTAATTTGATTATGAATTTTTTTCATGGGGTGCCGTCCCGCCGGCGGGACGCTTAGGGTTTAAGGGGTTAATATGCTTTAAGACAAAGCATGTGTAAATTCATAAGTCGACAGCATTGCTGAGTATTTCCTCCTTAAAACTGCAGTGAACCAAAGACAGTCTCAAAAACACACTTTGAAATCGCTGGTGTTTCTGACGTCACAAACTACCTTGTAACCAATCAGATCAACGTGTGATCGTCAACCAGTGGATCTCTGAGTGAGTGAGTGAGTGGAGGTGGGGCTCATTTGCATATTCATAGAACCGCGCATACCAAATGAGGCAAGGGTGTTGACTTACATTCAAGCTATTTTAAGGCATGGAGAATTTTCTTTTTATTGAAAATTTTTAATTTTGGTGATCAAAGATGAGTTTTAAGGGATAAAATGATGGACTACAGGGGGACTTTAATATTCAACAGTATTATTGATCTGACTGCACTAACGCTTCTGTATGAGAACTGAACTGAGATGGATGATGACATCCCTGTTTTCTGCAGAACTGCTTTATAGATGAAATGAACCAATTTAATAAGTGATGCTCTTTACAACGGAACTGAATCAACACTGAACTGCATAATTTTCCAGTTATCACTGCAAAGCTGCTTTGAAACAATCTGTATTGTATAGAGCGCTATACAAATAAAGCTGACTTGTCTCGTCTTAGTTAACATTAACAAAGATTGAAAAATGCTGCAAAAATATATTTCCCATAGTTAGTTAATGAAAATACAATTGTTCATGTTATTTCACAGTGCACTGACTAATGTTAACAGATACGACTTTTGATTGTAATGATGTACTAGTACAAGAATTTGTGTTAATTTTGGGACTTGGATTAAAGACTGATCCACTTACCCAGAACCCCAGGGGCGAGTAGATGCGGCAGGAAATGAGGTGTCTGGGTGTTGTTCTTGTCCTGCTCGTCCAGCGGGTCACACACTTCTGGGCCGCAGGACACCGAGGTAGAAACTAGAGCAGAGCTGGACAGAGTCTCCTAAAGCCACACACAATCATATATGTATTGCACAAGATGCATGTACTTACATTTACATTCATTCATGCATTTGGCAGACGCTTTTATCCAAAGCAACTTACATTGCATTTCAAGCTACACATTTACATTCTTATCAGTTCTTGCTTTCCCTGGGAATTGAACCTGTGACCTGTTAGGCAAGTGCCAACACTCTACTGATGGAGCTACAGGAAAGCTACTATATAAAAGCTACTGCTTAGTTGGGGACAATTAAAGTCCCCCTGTGGTGAAAGTCCAGCTTTTAATGTTGTTTATATGTCTATGTGGTGTTTTTAATATGCTTTAAGACAAACCATGTGCAAATTCATAAGTCGACACCATTGCTGAGTATTTTCTCCTTAAAAATGCAGTGAAGTTTTAAGGAGAAGTTTTAAACTGTGTCAGAACACAGTTTGTGTTCTGACGTCACAAACTATCTTGTAACCAATCAGATCAACGTGTGATCGTCAACGAGTGGATCTCTGAGCTGCTGTGAGTGAGTGGAGGCGGGGCTCATTTGCATATTAATAGAACCCCGCATACTAAATGAGGCAAGGGTTTCGAGTTACATTCAAGCTATTTTAACACGAAGATTTTTTTTCAAGGAAAAAACCTTTGAATATGTCATTTTGATGAGTTTTAAGAGATGCATTTATTTACTACAGGGGGACTTTACAATCTCACAAATCACATGCAGTTTCACTGTCTACCACTAGGGTTGGGTAACCCTGTCATAGTAGACAACACAGCATTCAGAGGCATGCAGACTGTATGTGCACGTGTAGCGAAGCATGCAATTTGTGTTGGCCTGTGTGTATACCTGAGAATGAGGCGGGGGGGATGGCGTGTGGTTGGGAAGGGGTTCGGTCTGGGCGAGAGCCGCGGCCAGAAGAGCGGGATTGAGGGACAAGAAGGCGGGAGGAGTGAGAGGTGCGGAAAGAAGAAGCGACTGGCCGTCGGTTTGAAGAGTTTGAAGAGCCTCCAGGAGCCCTGGCCCCATCAAAACAGAGTCCAGAAGAGTAGGTGTTTTCTCCAGAGATACTCCATCCGGAAAGACTTGTTGTTGAGGCGTGGGAAGCTCGAGGTTGAGTGCGGGCAAGGGCAACATGGCGGCTGGATTCTGCCCGAGAAGCAAAGAAGCCATGAGGAGGGCTTGAAGCCCTGGGGGTTTTTCACCACCTTCAATCCCCGCAACAGGGGGAAGAGCTGGAGCCGAACCAGGTGGGTTTAAAAGGCTCACGAGGTTGAGAGGAAGATCGCCCTGGTTTATGACGTTGAGATGAGCGCCCTGGTTTAGGATGCCACTGGTTTGCTGGGGATGCTGGGATTGGGTGCCGCCCGTCCAGAGTCCTAAAGGTAGGGATCCGAGGAAGGGTGGAAGGAGGGAAGGTAGACCGGCATTGGAGGAGAGAAGCTGGAGGAGCTGTTCTTGGGTCATGAAGGGAAAAGCCTCTGCTAGCGGTAGGGAAACACCGGGGTTGGAAAGCTCGGAAGACGAGGAGCCGGTTAGAGAAAGGCTGTGATCACAACCACCCAGCAATCTTGTGTCCGAGTCCGGGTGATCCATCGTCTCTATGGGACCTGCCAAGAAAACACAAGTGTAAGACGGACAACCCAAAACCAAAAGCTCTTCGAAAACATTTCATTTTAAAACATATTACTTGCTTGAGAGACAACCCTTTGGCAATATTTTGCATTTCCAAAAATACTAGTTAAGAATGCTCTTATCTAGTTTTTTAAACAAGTCCCCCTGTGGTGAAAATCCAGTTTTTAATGTTGTTAATATGTCTATGTGGTGTTTTTAATATGCTTTAAGACAAACCATGTACAAATTCAGAAGTCAACACCATTGCTGTGTAGGGCTAGGTGGGCAGTATGATGTCTTTGTTTTTAGTTTATTGCTTTGAGTAAAATAAATAAAAATAGTCTGTTAATATTTACTTTTTTTTGGATACATTTTTGGTAAAAATTCTTAGACATCACTGTTTTTCATCACCCTCTCAGGGCCCAACATTCTCATGATGACTATTTTGAATGTTTTTTTCTTTTATAAAGTACTACAACTGTATTGATGGAAATGTAAAACTATTCCAAAAAAGTATTGTCCGGACATCCGGTGGGAAGGAAATATAGAGACCGGAGCTCTTGGAACTTTAATTGAATACCCCTGTTGTAACCAATCAGATCAACGTGTGATCGTCAACGAGTGGATCTCTGAGCTGATCTCACTTTGCACATTCATAGAATTGCGTATACTAAATGAGGCAAGGGTGTTGAGTTACATTCAAGCCATTTAAAGGCATGAAGAACTTTTTTTCAAGAAAAACACATGTAAATGTGTCACTTTGGTGATCAAAGATGAGTTTTAAGGGATAAAATTATTGACTAGAGGTGGATTTTAAGAAAATATTTATGAGTTATATTTGTATAACATAACTTCTTAACTACTTTCATAAAAAGATTTTCATAAATAAAGTTCCTGATTTAAAATTGCCCCAAGAAACACAAGAAAAGAAGTCTTACCTTTACTTTCCACAGCTTGGTTGTGATTTGACTGGCTAATTTGGTAGGTGTTGTGGTCAGGGCAAGTCTCTGTCGTTTTGGACTCATAACTTTTCTCCGGGAAGCATGAGGTCGAGGACATCTGGTTCATCATGTTCAGAATCGAACTGTTGAGGTCCGCCGTCGTGCCCGTGTGGGGCTGGCTCAAGTTCAGGATGGTGTTGCTGGAGGTGGTTTTGAGGTTCATGGTTGTTTCGTCACCCATTAAAGTAAAGGGTTGGGATTGGGGCAGCTGGGAAGGAGTTTCGGGAATGGGGACTGTGCTTTGGGGTTGAGGTTGCGGGTTGGGTACTCGTAATGTGGACTGTCCTTCGCCATGGGGCGTCTGTGGAGTGATGGGTCTGGGTGAAGAGGGCAATGTGTTTGTGTGCCGGTGTCCAGGAATGGCAATTGCCCCACTGGATTGCTGGGTTGCGCTTTGCATGCTAAGAAGCTGAAGTAGAGCGGAAAGCGGCTGGGATGGAGATGGAGTGGAAAGTGGGATTGAATTACCAAGTCCGGGTTTCCTTCCTTCCTCCGAATCCTGCAACCTAAGAGAACTGTTCGAGAAGGAGGCATTCGGAGGAGCGACGGATACCCGGTGGTTGTCTAAGTGGGGTACGGGAGGAGAAGTTGGGGAAAGGCATGGGGAGATGAGCATCGGAGGCCCGGATAGATCCGGACTCCGACCCAAGTGTGAGTCTTTCCGCATGCTTAAAACGGTGGGCGAATGCCTTTGCCGTTTGCGCCGTAGGTTTTTCTCAGCGGGCAAAGCCGGGGAAAGGGATGGGGAATGCGGGAGCAACAAAGCGGTGAGGGATTGCGTTCTGGCGGATGTTGGGTGGACGCTACTGTTTAAAGTGCTAATCAATACCTTTGAGTGTTGCTCCTTGTCCAGGCTAGTAAGAGGGAGTGTGGCGAGCGCATCGGATGCATTGAGCTGGCTTGGGGTTTTCTGGTTGGCCAACTGGGCTTTAGCGGCGGCGGAAAGAAGGCTGCTAGCCGGGAAAGATTTATTGAGGTGGCTCTTTTGCTGGATCTTCTGTTGGTTAAGAATCTGTCCTAAAGGAACGCCAAGCAATTCTTGTCCTTGAGTAGAACTCAATCCGTTCCTCTTGTCGCCTACATTGGGATGCACCAACGACAGATGGTTGCTTTGGTTAGCATTGGAGGTGCTACAGTCTTTGTAGTGCTGAAGAATTCCCTCCAAGCGACTACACGGACTGGAAGGCGCAAGAGGGAGCTTGGGAGAGGAGCATGGCATGGTGGCTTTCAACGGTTTGAAGACACACCCCGGGGTCCCGTGATCTGAGAGCGAAGACGTCGAGGAGTGGCGAGAGCGTTGGTGGGGTGAGAAGGTGTCTAGGGTACGTGAGGGTGATAGAGGAGACGGCGACTTAACGCTCACTCCCTGTGAATGTGCTCGACCACTGAGAGCTACGGATGAAGAGGGCGATAAGGAAAAGGAGTTTGAAGGGTCTGGAGGATGCGCATGCGTGTGCACACTTGGTTTTACATTGCTTGGAGAAGCAGGGTTATGCACTGTCCTTTGAGGGATATTTTGGGAGACCGGTGGATGAGGGCTCCACTGCTGTTTCGCATATGCCAATGGCGTTTGGGGCTTCTTTAAAGGGGAACCCTGTTCTGGAGGTCGTGAGATAGGGGAACCGTTTTGCTGCAGAACAGAGCGAGACGAGGACAGAGGAAAGCCAATGTTGGATTTGGGGTGGTTGTGTCTTGGAGGAGGGTAAGTGCAATGGGCGCCGTCTCCATGAGCCACAATCGATCCTCTCAGCTCTCTGCCGTCCACTGAACACACAACACCTCCTTAAACAAACAAGCACACTGTTAGAGCCATGACTACATTAACAATTTTGTAATGTTGGTCCTTATATTTTAAGAGTGATTATGTTTTTTTGATAAATGCATATTTTGTGTTGTTTGTATTGTATCGTGAGATTTGACTAGTTTATAATTTGAAGAAGAATAAGCAAGAAGGAAGGGTTGGTGCTAGACAGTTTTTTTGACCGTGAAAAGGATCGAATTCATGTTTTTGGAACGTGAATAAGTGTATAATATATTCTGTGTTTGATTTCTGTTAAAATGTTACTTGACCACGAAAAAGTAAATTTTTACAAGATAAGTTATGGATTCACGTGTTAAATCCTTTGTGCTACAACCTTGAGGAAATGGCGAAGAACGAAAAATGGCTCAGATAGCCATTATACATACAACACAACTCACCTTACTGAAGAAAGCTGAACTTAAAGGAGAGATGCAGTGCCTATAAAAGCTATTTACCCCTTTGGGAATGTTTTTTTTTACATGCTAACATGCTAACCACAGTGGATTTTTGGTTTTAGTGACACTGAAAAATGTGAAAACTGCTCAAAATTATTTTTTTAAGTTAATAAACACAAAATAAACATTTGTATAAGTATTCAAGTCCATTTTAGAACAGTGCTGTCATCAATATACTTAAGAGCAGTGTCAAAAATTCACAGATCAATGACAAACTTTAAGTCCAGTTCGACTCGATGCTGCAAAACATGAAAAACTCCAAGGGGGTGAATACTTATAGTTAAATCATATACTGATATGGCTAATACACTTGAGCTATTGTTGTTTTATTTTTTATAAAATGTAGTCAACTGAATACTGAAGATGAACTCTTGACTGACTGCATGCTTTAGCCAAATGTAATAATTTGAATGGGTAATATTTGGATACAAGATGTAGAGAATTATCTTTACTCCAAGAGAACAGTAACAGACATATACTGCAATTTACCTTGAGACAAACCGTTAAAGCAGTGGTCTCAAACTCAATTCCTGGAGGGCCACAGCTCTGCACAGTTTAGCTCCAACCAGCTCCAACTCAACACCTGCAAGGAAGTTTCTAGTAATCCTGAAGACCTTGATTAGCTGGATCAGGTGTGTTTGATTAGGGTTGGAGCAAAACTGTGCAGAGCTGTGGCCCTCCAGGAATTGAGTTTGAGATCACTGCGTTAAAGGAATATTCTGGGTTTAATAAAAGTAAATCAGACAATCAGTTCAACTCACTCCTCAATTTGTAAAAACAAACCAAAATATGAGTTTACAGTAATGTACTTTCAACATGTCATGACAGCATGTCACAGAACCTGTAAAATTCCTTCTAAAAAGTAACTGTGTTGGAATAATGTGTGTATTAAGATGCAATACCTGTGGCTTGAGCCGGAGGGGGGGGCTGGGAGGGTTGCCTGCTTTGGCATAATGCTGCCATGGCATCAACTTTCCTGCGATGGTTACAGAGTTTGGTCATGTCTTCCTCTACTTTACTCGAATGATGACCAGGAGCTTGGACCATCGCAGCAGGGTCAAAATTAAAGACCTGCGTTGATTTAAAATGACATTTATTTAATTTCCTTTATTTAAATGCATGAAATAAAGTTGCAGTCTCGGTTCAGAATTGCATGCCCACTCTTATTATTTCTGAAGTATGACGTATTTCTACTGTACACAGTAAGCAAACTTTCTGTATGCATGGAATACCTGGATGACCCACCAGTTGAGATTTTAAAAGTTTCCTTAAAATAATCAGGTTTAATTATAAAATAATAATGAGCGGACACTGAAACATGCAACATAACAACATAGTTGATTGTTTTATAAATCAGTTTCACATACTATTAAACACAGTATGCAGTCAGCAGCACGCTAGCATTTCATTACGAACATAACTGCAATCATTAAAACCTAATCTGCAAAAAAAGTTTGCACTGGAAACATCATAAATGAGTAGGCTTCAGCACTGAATATTGATCTCACCTTATTTGGGACAAGCGGGCACTCGAGACCACACTTACATGTGCCGTCTGTCCGCAGATACACCCTCACCTCATCCACAGATCGAAGGACTGTACCACTCGGGCTAGAGAACAAAAAGATTGATATGGCATAGTTCGACAGCTATTTTTACACTTCATTTGATATCTGACAAGTAGCAATGACAAATGCATTACGTAAGGAATAATTGACAACAGGCCGTGGAATTTTTAGAAAATGATGCACACCCGAGGTGGTAACAAGCCCACAACACATTATTATTTTCTAATAATTCAGCAGACCAGAGTCAATTTTTACGCTTTTACGCTGTTACCACACCTCAACACATTGTTCAGAATTACATGTTGTATTTCAAGACATTTGTCAGGTTTTTGTCCATAAAAAAAAATCTTAATTTCTTACACATCTCATCCCACACCTTAGTCGCTTTTTCCAAAACGTAATTGTGTGTCTGTGCGTTTGAGTACATAATAACACTTAATTTTTTTGGTAAAAACATGGAAATAATTTTACGTTTTTATCCTATTGTATGTTTACTATATTTATTTGCTTGGTCAGTGTCGTAGTGGGTTTTGGTTCTTTTGCTCTTGGCGGCTGTAAGGAAATTTGAAATAATTCAAATCATTTGGCGAAGTGATATGGAACTGTAATGCGGTCCAAACCTGCCAGGAACTACTTTATCCGAATTGCACACCTTAGAACGCTCATCAACCAATCAGATCCAAGCATTCAACAGCCCTATAGTATAAACTGTAATCTTGCATATCAGGACTTCAGATGAGTCCAAACTCTGAATAAACATACAAAAAACATTATTTTAATCATTATAAACACAACGTGTAACCATTGCTTTAATGAGCTTAACCTGCATACATGATGTTAGCTGACTGCATGATCTGTCATGTCTTAGAACTGTATATTCCTAGAGGTATTTTTACCTCTAGAACGTGACTGATACACTCTATACCAGTTTGCTTTACCACTTACAAACCATACTGATCTTCACATAAACTCTACCGCAGGCCAGTTTGGAGAACCTCTTCCACACTAACTAAACCCTAATGTCAAACACACTCTGCACCAGAAACCCTAGCGTGAAAGCAAAACACACTTGCATGTGTTTGCTCGGGTGATTCACACACATCTGTGCGTAATCATCGTTGTCAGGCAACTTGGTGAAAATCTTTCCCAATGTACCATTTAATAGCAACACTGTTCATATTTGAGAAGAACAGCAAACAATGCTAAATAATGTGTAGACGTACCTGATGTAAGACACAAGCCCATCTCCCACTTTCCTCTGCCAGCCAACCGGGATCTGAGCGATGAGCGCCGTACCTCCATCTTTTTCACCTGCTGCACTCTCACTGCCCCCCGTCATTTTCTGCTCACACACATCCAGCTCCTAAAGACAGAAACCAGTTTCAATTCAGATCCAAACTAGATTTGATGACGATCGACTCAGACTTCTGGCTTATTTTCAGTTCAAGTTGTGTTCACACTGAATATGGTTGTCACATCGCTTCTGAGTATTTAATCTGACTACTCTGGATTCAGTAGCCATTCAAATATAACAATAAATCAGTAGTGACAGAAACCAGCTTCAAATCAGATCTAAACTAGATTTGACAAAGATTGACTTACACTTCAGTTGGGAATGTGTTCACACTGAATCTAAATATAGTTGTCACTCCGCTTCTGAGCATTTAATCTGACTACTCTGGATTCAGTAGCCATTCATAAAGTGTAGGTACAGGTGTCATCCTGTAGTGACAACTACGTTAACAATACATCAGTGAAGTGACAGAAACCAGCTTCAAATCAGATTCAAACTAGATTTGATGAAGATCGATTCACAGTTAAGACTTATCTAAGTTGGAATTGTGTTCACACTGAATCTAAATATGGTTGTCACTCCTCTTCTGAGCATTAATTTATGGTAATCACTTTTGTTAATCATCATGAGCTTTTGTATTCAGCACACACAATCATGCAACCAAAATGTAATAAATGCAGTTGTAGTGCAGATCAACATTGCAGTGTGTACGATATAAGACGTGTAGAAATTCTGCAAATTAGCACTTTTGCTTTGTACCTTTTCATTTTTATACAGCCTTGGTCAGCACCATTCGTGAAATACACCCTTTGGAGGACATATACGCAGCATTAACGAAGCACAACGCAACAGAACAACAAATCCGTCTGGACACAATCCTCTGAGGTCCTCTTAAATGGACTGGGATGCTCTTATGGAACTCCCCACAAGCTGACAACCTGAAAACAAAGAAAAAATGGTAACACTTTACAATAAGGATCATTAGTTAACTACCTTAGTTAACATGAACTAGGATTGAACAATACTTATTCAGCATTTATTAATCTTAGTTAATATTCATTTCAACGTTTACTAATACGTTATTAAAATCAAAGGTTGTATTTGTCATTAACATTAGTAAATGCACTGTGAACTAACATGAACAGACAATGAAAAGCTGTATTTTTTATTAACTAACATTAACAAAGATGAATATACTGTAACAAATGTATTGCTCATTGTTAGTTCATGTTAGTATACATGAACTAATGTTAACTAATGAACCTTATTGTAAAGTGTTACCGAAAAAATACATTTCTGGTGGGATCGACATTGTTTGAGTAAAGAATATAAACTATTTTTTAACGGTTTTCAATATAACCATTGGAAACATTATTCACATTTATAGATGATATTTGAAAATTTAGATTACATTGATATAAAACAAAGTAATGTTTGATCACCATATTCATGTACCACGGTTTCTGGCACTGAATACCATAGTGTTACTAGGGTACAAGTCCAAACACAATACTTTTTCGTTAGTGTACAGTTCTGACATATGGTTGACAGTAGAGTGAAAAGTGACAGTTGAAACTGATACTCAACGCGCCAAGTCAAAAATTCAAATGTAAGCGATCGAGATGATGTCACAGCCCAAATCCATGAAATTTTAACGGTTTTTTATTCTGGCATTAAGGCGGGTGACTGTGAAGCGGCTAATGCTCAGGCTATGACGGGATATGACTGGTGGAGCAGCGAGCTAAAGAGTAAACTAGTAACGTTAACCACCACGAATAAAAAGTGCGCAAAGTTTCGGAGAAAAGAAGGACGTGAATACGGAAAGAAAATAGAAATACATACGCTTAAGTATAGCACTGGTACTTTTGAAGATTGTACGTCCCGAAGAATAAACAAATGTCGCGTATTGACGGCTAGCTCGCCCATTCTTAAACATCCCATTTATATTGTAAGCTTACAGGACATGCGATAACACTCCGATATTAACCAACGAAGCGTTCTTCGTTACATTAAAACGGAAGCGTTCGAGTTTGACGCGTCGCGTACAGCGTAGACGCGCTGTTAGCTTTCGTTAGCTCGCGGGCTACGTACCTCTCTGTTTACGAAGTTTCCTGCTTCTTCGGCGCGCTGCACAACACAGGCGAAAGACAGAACAAGCGTCTCGATGGACTCGAGTTGCAAATGTAGCCGTTGCTGGAGCTGTTATAAACG
This sequence comes from Squalius cephalus, assembly GCF_949319135.1. Classification (NCBI taxonomy): domain Eukaryota; kingdom Metazoa; phylum Chordata; class Actinopteri; order Cypriniformes; family Leuciscidae; genus Squalius; species Squalius cephalus. Next base: position 1,392,738 of record NC_137131.1, on the reverse strand, counting down.
CCGTGTGATTTTTAGGCACTTCCCCGCGTCTTCATCCATCCGAGCCGTCCTGCTTAAAAACAAAGAGCAATAACGCTTGGTTTTATTGCGCCCCGTGCATTGTCGTCCAATTTCGCGTGAATCCTGCTCGGCCGCGGAGCGTGCGATCGCTTAATTCAAAGGTTCAGAGCTCTCCTACGCGTCTTTACTGCGTGCATATGCGAGCGATGGGGTTGATTGTGGCTGTGTGGTGGTGCTTTTAGTTTATCTTCGTTTCCAAGTTCCTATTTTTCCTTAGGATCCCGTGCCAAAAAAAAAATCATGGAGTTTTCTTCCACGCATGCGCAGTTGCTGCTGTCGGGGTTGGGAATTCCGTACAATTTCTAAGCCACTAGGAGGAGCGAGAGAACCACTCGTGAGGAGGAAAACGCGCCCTGGTACAAAAATAAATAGATACACTTCTGTAGATTTGAAGGGATTGTTCTAAAATTACACCGTTTTTTTTTTTTTAACTTTGCATATTGTAAAAAAAATTAAATAAAAAATATCTAGCGTATTTGTAAGCTGTTGTTGTTGTTTCACTACAATGGATGATTTATCTTCAGATGTTAAATTATAAATTGAGAATGTTATCAATAATATGATTTTTGATACATTTTAAAGTTGTTTATTGATATAAACTGTTTGTACCAGTCTCTTCTCAATAACCATGCTTTATATCAAATAAAGCACGAATAAATATCAAATAGTCGTCTTTTATGTTTTTCTGTGTAGTCAATAAAGAAGAAAACAACAACTAGGCTACAAATGTTAATTTAACGGTTTCCCGCCGAATTTATGATCAGCCTCAAACTACTCGAAATGTCATTTAAATCAAATTCAAACGGTCTGGTAACCTTAGATGCTAGTGAACTTCATCTGGAAATGTGGTTTCATTGAATTGAGCAGGAGGCGAGAATATCCTGAGAGAAAGATTTTTTCTGTTCGTCTTCCATAAAATGATTCTACACACACGCATACCTTTATTGGCCTTATTGTGTCAGTTAGCTGAGGAAACAAAAAATGGTTCGCCCGTAAGTACTTTATAATTACTGAGGGAAATCGCAGATAAAACCTATTTAGTGTGGAGGAAAGATGTAGGAAATCAGAGATATTTCAGCATATGGTGTTGTAAAATGTCTGTTATTCTCTTGAGCAGAAATGTGATTCGCTGGCACAATATGAACATTTTGGGTGTGAGTCTTGGGTGCGAGTTAGAAATATAAATCAGATCAACCTCCTACTGTGTTGAAGGCAGGTAACTCGACAAAGTTTTCAAAACACAGCGAGTTATTGAGAGTTAAACCTGTTAAAACTTCAAAGGAATGTTGAGTAAACACAACTTTAGGGAATAAAGGAGTAACCTGCCAATAGAATTACACGCTCGGAGGTGATAACCATTAGGCAGTGGGGAGAATAATACACACTACACAGCAACAGCCAACCGATCGTGACGTCTCCACGCGAGCGCTGCCCTGCTCCTGGAAACAGTATTTGAGGTTTCTATTCGCTAACCTTACGCGCATCCCACTTGCGCTGTTGCTAGGCAATACATTGCACGCTTTGCACCATGCAAGTTTAACTACTTAACTCTTGTGTTTGGAATAGTTTCAGAATACTAACGAGATGAGTCCCTGGTGACATCAGTTGGCCAGGAGGTACAGGTCAGGCGATTAAAACGGGGGGTGTACCACACCTGTTAATTAAATACCATCGTAAACGAATTACCATAATTTTATTTGAAGGATCATATTACAGGACAACACATGATTAACGTTAAAAGCTGGATGCTTTAAAACAAGGCTGTGACATCATCTCGATCACCTACGTTTGAATTTTTGTCTTGGCGCGTTGAGTATCAGTTTCAACGGTCACTTCAACCGTCAACCATATGTCAGAACTGTACACTAACGAAAAAGTACGCGTTTTACCGTATAAACAACCATTGTTATAGTTATTCCCAGTACCACAGCAACAGTCTTAAAGGGACAGTTCACCCAATAATTAAAAATTCTGTCATAATTGACTCACCCTCAAGTTGTTCCAAACCTGTAAGAGTTTCTTTCTTCTGTTGAAAACAAAAGAAGATATTTTGAAGAATGGTGGTAACCAAGAAAATTTGAGGGGAAAAAACTCAATGGCTATACCGTCAACTGTCTGGTTACCAACATTCTTCAGGATATCATATTTTAAATTAAAATTATGTCATCATTTGACATTTACTCACCCTCAAGTTGTTCCAAACCTGTACGAGTTTCTTCTGTTGAACACAAAAGAAGATATTTTGAAGAATGTTGGTAACCAGAAAAGTAGAGGGGAAAATACTATGGAAGTCAATGGCTACCGTCAACTGTCTGGTTATCAACATTCTTCAAAATATCTTATTTTGATATACGAGTAGTAAATTGTGACAAAATTTTCATTTTTGGGTGAACTATCCTTTTAACTAGGCTTTTACCCATGTTGAAACAATACTTGGGTTTTAGGGTTCAGATCAAACCCTGTACAAGTTACTGGTCATTAAAGTATATCATTTAAAAACGTTGTGCTGGTGCCACACTTAAAAACAAAGATATTCCGCTCAACAATTTTTGGAACAGTTCTTAAAACATTTTTTTCCTCAATGTTAAAAAAAATGAACATTTCTAATGAACATTTTTTCCACTATAAAGAACTTTTTGTCCAATGGATGTTAAAGGTTCTTTATGGAACCAACCTTTATTTTTATTCTCTGAAAACACTTACATCTGTAATTAATTTGGATGACCAAATGACAGCATTCTGAAATTTAGAATAACAGTTTGAAACATCCACAATTTGAGTGCCCTATCTAGGATCCATGTTGGAAAATATGCTATACATTTAGGGCGGATTCTCGGACACAGATTAAAACCTAATCTTGTGCTGATTTACACTGGAAGATCTTTCAAGACTTATCTGTGAACTAGATAATGACCTTTACCATTTCAACGTCACTTTATGGGCTCATTTAGCGATTCTAAACAGGTGTGTTGAACAATAACATGCCTAACAACTCAAGTTCTTTTATGTTTTTATTTATTTATTTTATTTTTTAATGCAGAATCTATACTGATTGTGTCGAATTGCCGACTGTGTATCTTGTGTTGTCGAATGAAATGTCTGAGGAACGCAGTACGGGTGGGGTGGGATTGTTCAAACTCCTATGGAATATCCTAGTTCCATATAGTGCTGAACTGGATGCATTTGGAAACATGAAAGAATCGCCTCAGGTCACTAGAGAGGAATTATTAAAGATGAAAAAAGAGCGAATAAATGCGTACAATATCACACGACGACGACGGATATTAACGCTGCCTATTTTTTTATAGGTGCATATGCGAACGCAAGCAAAAAAATGGACAAAATTTCCTACATCCTTATAGGGTAGTTTGTCAGGTTTTCTTTTTTTTTTAACGAAAGGTTGTTTAATAAAACATGCTCGGGTTCTGCTAGTCTTATCTCCAACTAGAAACCGGTTGCCAACGATTGCATCATTCCTTTCATGTGACTCCCTTACGCCCCAAATTCGTCCTGGCCGTCTTATGACTGCATCACATCTTCCCGCTCACACAAACTCGCACCGAGCGAGACAACCAGCAAAGTCAATAAGTCCCGCCCCTCCAGCCCAGCGCGCCCGCTCATTGGATGTCTCTAAGCAGAAGAATTTCGACCGCCTCGCTTGATTGGCGCACACGGCCGACCATCTCCTGTCAGTTCCTCGTAATCTCGGTTAGGTTGCACCTTGAGATCCTTCCCCCAGAGTTCGGTTGGAGTCACTCTATAAATGTCCCCGGGAGTTTCCGAAATCCACACTCGGTGACTTCAACTGAACAATGGTTAACATGAGCTATCACCAATCTCTACAAAAACACACACAGACCCTGAATCCGAAACAACCGAGGAAAAGAAATAATAAAAAGAAAAGGGTGAGTGTCATTATCTATTTCTCTATTCTTTATTGTGATCTGATGTACTTTTCTTGTTGGTGTATGTCAAGCTTTTCCTTTTGGGATACAGGAATGCGCATGTTTTGGCGACTATCCCAGGCTGTTTTTGGAATACAGTTGCTCAACTCAAATTTCACAGGATTCTCCTCCTTTCCCGTCCGTTATTTTCTTTATTTAACGCAACATCGTTGCGCTTTTATTTCCTGGTTTATTTTACTTTAATAGTTACTTGCTTACAAAACAACGCAATGACAGCTGTCATTTCGTCACAATCGCGGCATTTTAGACGCGCGCCTGCGAACTTTTTTTGCGAACGTTTTATTTTTAACGGTTATTTTGTCATGTGTTATTGATCGCCAGTGACACTGCGTTAACGGAACTGCGCTACATCAACTTTTTACAGTTTAAGGAATCAAATGGATGTAGTCATGATGGCTGACTCGTTGTGTTTTTACGTCGTTAAAGTACTTTTAAAGTGTTATTTTGGTGCGAAGTGTTCGCCCTTTGTTTCCTCGCTCCTGTACTTTGATTCCATGACGTCATTGGCTCGCTGTCAGTTTCGTTAAACCCCCGCTCCAGATTGACAGTTTATAAAAGAAAATTTATTTAAACTATTTAAGTGACACGAGAAGTTAATTATCGTGTAATTTTACGACTGACTATTAATTTAAAACTATTCGATTTAGTCATATTTGGAGTAACAAGCCAGAATACAACAAATAAACGCCATAACATAATTATTTATGCTTTAATAATGGATAACATAAATTGTATTTATTAAGTTTGTCGCTTTACACCGCATTAGGATTTATATAAAAATAAAAAAACACTTGGGAGTGCCTCAGGTGCATATTTTAGGGCTGTTTTCATTGTCTCGCGGACATCTAAAGTAGCGTGTTTGTCGCGTTTACATCTCAAATGAGTTCTGAGGTGTGATTTCAGCTGAACTTGAATGTCTTCGCATTGAAAGCGAGATTCATTCAGCTTGTTTTGACAGACTGTCAGCGCTCAGACTCACGCAGAGGGCGCCCTCGAGCACACAATGCGCCTTTGTTTACATAAAAAAAATCACAATGACCTAATTTTAGATTCTAGATTAAAGAATCAATAATTACTACGGGTTATTTTTTACGAGCATTCAGTCGTTCTTAATTATTCACAAGCCCCTCCCTCTATGATGCATCTTCATCTTTGTTCTTGCATGTGTTCTGCTTGTTTCACAGCTGATATAGATTATTTTTTAACATTCTTTACTTTTTTTTATTTTTAAATAGTTTTTGTAAGCTTGACAAGTTCTATTTTTTTATTTCTCTAGAATTATTGGGACAAAATATCGCCGCCAACCCACATTCAAACTTGATTGACAAGAGACACTTTTAAAGGTGAGCACCTTTTAAATTTTTTTTTACATTTTTTTGAAGTACAATAACTTTGAATGATTTCAATATAAACAAACACCATAACAACAGGCTATAATAAATAATAATGATTATTTTTCAGTCAGTGCATGCCTCTGAAACTCCATAAAGCTGATTATTGACTGTGCAGTAACACTGCTCGTCCACTATGTGTCCTTGTTGCACCCAGTGGCCGAGCAGTCAATCTTAATGTCTCGTATAATATAGCGGGTCACCCAAATAAATCAGCCATTCCCAAAACCTGCGGCGCAGGTGTGCTGCTGATGTGTTAGAGCTCCCACTAGATGTATCGTCTCATCATCACAGTACAGCAACATCATTCAGAGGTTTGTTTATTCCTTCTTTTAGATAGTTTATGTATTTTTATGTGGGCCAGGTCTGGTGTGCTAGGTGTGGGAGCATATCGTATTGTGTCTGTGGATAGCGACTGATTGGTGCGATGACTGCGGAGTGGCTGTACCCCCCTGGTGTGGGGACGCTGTGTGGTGCAGAGTTGGAGGCGTGGTATGAAGACCTACAGGATATCTTGGGCTCCGACGGAGGCGGGGCCAAACTTACGCGAGCCCCGCCTTGCTCCGAGGTCAGTAACGTCAAACGCTGTGCTATAGTCGCGTCCGTACACGTTTTTCCCTAACGGTTTCTCTTCTCAATGCAGAAAGAGCCTGAGTTTCTGGATGTGTTGGAGAGCTGTTCGCTCACCTGGTTGACGGAGGGGCAGGTATGGGGAGATGGCGTGCAACGCGTTACCGACGACCTGCCGAGTACGCCAACGCCTCCACGACAGGACGACCGGAGAGCCGATTCCGAACACATCTCGTCCGGAGGAGACTTGCTTCCGCCGGAGTTCTTCGAGCTGCTGAGCGAAGGAGGCGTTGGGTCGGTTGAAACGATGGCTAGCGGCGGATACCACCTCAATCCGCCTTCGTCTCCGGCTGTTAGCGAGGAGGAGCTCCCGACGGTTCCCGACACGTCGTCCTGCTCATCGGCGTCCCGGTCGCCGTCACTAAACTGCTCCCCGCCCGCGTCCCCTCCCGCCTCCTCGCGTCCCGGAAAGAGAAAGCGAAGCACCGACGCGCTGTGCTCTCCATCCCCCGGGAAGAAGAGCAGGAGAGAGCGCGAGCAGGAGAACGAGAGGAAAGTGCAGGAGCTGACGGATCAGAACGAACGCCTCAAAGCCGAGATCGAGCGTCTGGGAGAGGAGGTGCAGAGGACGAGGCGCGCGCTCATCGAGAGACTCGTCAACACCAGGAGGTGAAGAGCAACAGGACTGAAGCGGTTGAACAATTGACCATGAAATGCACATTTAGAAGGGGATAAAAGACACGTGGGACGGGGGGAGAAAGAGAAGGAGGTTTACAGAGCGTCTCCCGCCGAGAGAGAAAGAGAAAGTCAGATTAAGCCGTAGAAAAGAAAGAATGTGGAGCGCAACGGAGGGAAACACGTCCCCGGTCAAACCTCACCCCGAACACAATTCCATTTGGCATAGAGAATACAAAGCCGTTTTCAGTTAGATTGAAACGCTATGATGTTACAATTTGACACTTTGAATAAAATAAAGGATGAGATTGCAAATATCAAAAGAAAAAGAAGAAATTAGATGAAAAAACAAGCCCATGTTTGTTGAGCATGTTTGCAACTATGATAAATGTTACAGTTTAAAGAATATCGCGAATTATGATAAATTAAAAATAACAAAAGTTAATATGAAATTAGATAAATGAGAAAATAAAGCCTGATTTTACACACACACAAAAAAACGGAAAATTAAAAACGACTAATGCATTCTTTTAAAATCAGCAAAAATAAAAGGCAAGTCCTGCTATGATGTTTAAATGCTACAATTTAACAAATGACACTTCGAATAAAATTATGAGATTTCATTACAGTAATAAAAATAGCAAAAGCAAATATGAAATTAGATAAAATAACAAACCTTATTTTACAAATGTTTTTACAGTAATGCGTTTTAAACATTTAAAGCAAAAATGAAAGGCAAGTGCCTTTTAAGTGTTTTTAAATTTAACGAATGAGATTTCATTACAGCAATAAAAATATCAAAGAAAAGAAGAAATTAGGTTAAGGAAATTAAAGACAAGTACAATTATGATGTTTAAATGTTAGAAATTAAATGACAATACGAATAAATTAAAGAATAAGATTGCAGTACAGCAATAAAATATCAAAAGCAAAGAAGAAATTAGATTTTCTGAAGGTTTTTGCACTATATTAACATGACTGTATTAAACATTTAAACAAGCAAAAATTGAAGACAGTAAAACAAATGCTGAAATTATCAAAGGACACAAATTAAAGAAAGAGATATTTTGCGTTACATTAATAAAAACGCAGTATGCAATCAACTAATCGCAATGGCACTGAAATCCACCTTTGTTTTATTCAAGCAAAAGTCGGGGTGTTTTTGACCGGTTTTCGTGAGATTCATCGTGTAACGAGCCTAAAACACACCAAATTGCATTAAACCACCCAAAGGTTAATCAACTTTCTGAGTAACTGAAAGCTGATAGTTCATCTGTGAGTGTTTCTGTTGGGAAGAAACGGCAGAACTGCAATAAAGCTTGTAGAAGACGACGTGATTGTTCCTGTGACAGTGATTGTAGATTGTAACTGGTCTGATGTGTAAACGACAGGGCTTTAAATGTGTTGAGATTAGTAGCTCAGGACTGTTATTCTGATCGATCGTGAGCCGTTTCTCTCTGCGCTCGCCATCAACCCGAGGCCTCTAAGCACGAGTGTGTGTGTGTGTGTGTGTGTGTGTTAGATGAAGGGGAAACTATGAATGTGATTTTGCTCTCACTTATTTCTCTTGAAACTT
>NC_137131.1:1377001-1379501 GCF_949319135.1 Squalius cephalus | reverse complement strand
AAAAAAGAGTAAAGGAGAGGAGAGATAAAAAAATGAAAAGAAAAAACAAATAGGTAAAAAAAAGTAAAAAAATTTTTTTTTAAAAAGAGTAAAAAATGAAAATAAGCAAAAAAGTTGAAAAAAATAAAGGAGAGGAGAGGTAAAAAATAAATAAGACTTTTTTTTTTAAAGAGTAAAGGAGAGGAGAAAAAAAAATAAAAAAAAAATAGGTAAAAAAAAAAATAAAAAAAAAAATAAAAATAATAATAATAATAATAATAATAATAATAATAATAGGTAAAAAAAAGAAGAAGAAGAAAAAAGAAAGAAAAGAGTAAAAACTGTAAATAATAATAAGTAAAAAAGTAAAAAATAAAATAAAAGGAGAGGTAAAAAAAATGTCTATAAGTAAAAAAAGAAGAAAAAAAAGAGTAAAGGAGAGGAGAGATAAAAAAAGTAAAAAACTAAATAAGTAAAAATAAGTATAAAAAAAGTAAAAAAAGTAAAAAATAAAAATAATAAGTAAAAATAAAATAAAAATAAAAAAAGAGTAAAGGAGAGGAGAGATAAAAAAGTATTAATAATAATAATAATAATAATAATAATAATAATAATAAGTAAAAAAGGCTTTTAAAAAAAAGAGTAACAAATAAAAATAATAAGTAAAAAAAAAGTTTCAAAAAATTGTAAATGAGAGGAGAGGTAAAAAAACAAACAAAAACCCCAGTATTGGAGTAGTAATGATGTGTGTGTGTGTAATAGTGCAGTGGTGTGAGGAGTCACCGTGCCGATGCGGTGCCCGGCTGCCAGCGTGCAGACGAAGCTCCCCGACCCCTGGAGCTGGGCACTGGCACAGGTGGGCGGAGCCTGGAGCTGGGCACGGATGGTGTGGCTGACCGTCGGCATATACGGCTCCAGCACGGCAGACAGGAGACACGCCACGTTCACACACACACCCGTCACGGTCCCGGCACGCTGCCTGCAGCACACACACACACACACACACCTTCATCACACCTAATATCTAAAATCTAAAGGCACCTAAAATCACATTCCTATTATCACTGTAAAGCTGCTCTGAAACAATCTATATTGTATTATCATATAAATATATAAATATATCATTCGTGTGTTCACAGAAACTTATTTCTCCAGACTATTATCTCTTTAGAAATAATGGTGACACTTAATGCAGTGTTAATGCATGAACTAACAATGAGCAATACATTTTTTATTTGTTACATTTAGTTTTATTAATATTTTTATTTGATTTTAGTAAGGTCCATTAGATGATGCATTAATTAACGATGGTTATTTTATTAATCTTAATGTTAGTTAATGAGAACAACTGATCACTGCAGAGAGTTGTTTCAGTTTTTACTTTAATGAGTTAGCTTTTATGTTTTTAATTTTCACAATTTTTTAAAACTTCTCTTTAGAATTAATGGTGACACTTTACAATAAGATCCCATTAGTTAATTAGTTAACTAACAATGAGCAATACATTTGTTACAGTATTTGTTAACGTTAGTTAATAAAAACATAACGTGTTAATATTTTTTTAATATTTAATATTTAAATGTATTCTATTTTAGTAAGGTCCATTAGTTAACATGAGATGATGCATTAACTAACGATGAGCAATACATTTTTTATTCATTAATTCATTAATCGTTGTGGTAACACTTTAGTATTTATATTTACTAATTTACATGATCAAAGATTAATAGATACTGTAAAATTATAGGCAACACTTTATTAGGTCACACTTTAGCTTTAGGGTCCAATTCTCACTATAAACTACGACTTTTGCCTCAAACTCCTAATTACTGCTAATTAATAGTTCGTAAGGTCGTTAAGTTTAGGTATTGGGTGATTAAGGGATATAGAATATGGTCATGCAGAATAAGGCATTCATATGTGCTTTATAAGTACTAATAAACAGACAATATTCTAGTAATATGCATGATTAATACACAATTAGTTAATTGTGAGAATTGAACCCTAAAATAAAGTGTTACCATCTTTGTTCATGTTAGCTAATGAAGTGTTGTTTTAGTTTATTTTAATGAGTTAGCTTTTATTTTTATGTTTTTAATTTTCACAATTTTATTTATATTTTTAGTTGCTTTTGTCATTTTTATTATAGTTTTGTGTGTGTGTGTGTGTGTGTGTGTGTGTGTGTGTGTGTGTGTGTGTTACATAGGTTTTAATATGTACTTTATTTTTATTTCAGTTTTAGTTTTTATTTGTTTCCAGTTAATAATTTTAGTTTATTGCAAAGGCAACATTTAATTTTCAATTTTAAATTTCAATTCATTTAATATTAGTATTTTATTTTGGCTTTATTTCAATTGACAGACATATTTTTAATGATAATAACGATAATAACTTTGTTAGTTCATATCAGCTCAAGTCCATCAACTTATGATTTTTTATAATGTATTAGTGAATGTAGAAATTAATGAACTACGATTAATAAATGCTTTAGAAGTTTTTTCTGAAGTATTGCTTATTGTTA
>NC_137131.1:1362001-1369501 GCF_949319135.1 Squalius cephalus | reverse complement strand
TGAGGGTTCTTCCACCATTTCTCCCATTGGTCGGTGTAGTTTGCCGTGATGGACAGGTAGCCAATAGGAGCGTCGAACCACACGTAGAACACCTTCATGGACAGACGGATACATCGGTTCATTGTGCATTTGGATTAACGGACAATATTAGTGAAATAACTAGTGCTGTCGATTAATCGATCAAAAAAATTAACTAGATTTCATTGCAAAAATGAAAATCAGCCCATGATTTACTCTCCCTCGAGTCATCCTAGGTGTAAATGACATTCTTCTTTCAGACGAACACAATCAGAGTTATATTAAAAAATGTCCTGGTTCTTCCAAGCTTTATAATGGCAGTGAATGACTGTTTCTGTTTTGAAGTCCATAAAAGTGCATCTGTCCATCATAAAAGTGCATCTATCCATCATAAAAGTGCATCTGTCCATCATAAAAGTGCATCTATCATCATAAAAGTGCATCTAGTCATCATAAAAGTGCATCTATCCATCATAAAAGTGCATCTGTCCATCATAAAAGTGCATCTATCCATCATAAAAGTGCATCTGTCCATCATAAAAGTGCATCTATCATCATAAAAGTGCATCTATCATCATAAAAGTGCATCTATACATCATAAAAGTGCATCTATCATCATAAAAGTGCATCTATCCATCATAAAAGTGCATCTATCATCATAAAAGTGCATCTATACATCATAAAAGTGCATAATTTTATGGACTTATGAATTTTATACAGAAACAGCCATTCACTGCCATTATAAAGCTTGGAAGAGCCAGGACATTTTTTAATATAACTCCCGATTGTGTTCGTCTGAAAGAAGAATGTCATACACACCTAGGATGATTTGAGGAAGAGTAAATCATGATCATGATTTTCATTTTTGGGTGAACTATCCCTTTAACTCAATACGTTGACAGCACTAGAAATAACGTCTCAGGATTGTGCGTTCATACTTTCTCCTTGAAGTCCTGGTGAGGCACCGGCGTCCCCCAGCGCAGGTCTCGTGTGATACACCGGGGCTTCAGGCCGTCCCGGAGCCACGAGCGCGTGATGTGCCGTGCGTTCGCCGTCCAATCGCCCGAGCTGATCGACTTCTCTAGCCACTGCTCCAGCTCGCCCTCCAGCTATCACACACACACACACACACACACACACACACACACACACAACGTCTACATCAATCCGGACACATTTGAAAACGGCGTTTTTGCTTAAAAACGCTCTCCGTCCACACTGGCGTTTTCAGGCGCTTCAGTGTTTCAGTCTCAAACACACGCTTTGAAATCGCTGGTGTTTCTGACGTCACAAACTACCTTGTAACCAATCAGATCAACGTGTGATCGTCAACCAGTGGATCTCTGAGCTGAGTGAGTGAGTGGAGGCGGGGTTCATTTGCATATTCATAGAACCGCGCATACTAAATGAGGCAAGGGTGTCGAGTTACATTCAAGATATTTTAATGCATGAATAAATTTTTTCCAAGGAAAAAATGTTTAAATATGTACTATCGGTGATTAAAGATGAGTTTTAAGGGATAAAATGATTGACTACAGGGGGACTTTAAGTAAATGTTCTCTGAATGTTCTGTAGAGCGTTCCCTGATAGCTGGAATGTTTATCATTCAATCATAGATGCCAATAAAGAACCTTTATTTTTAGGCTACATCTTCATTAATCCGGACAGATTTTTTCTTCAAAACGCTGATACAGTCAGAACAAGACGTGATCCGGTTATCACACAATTCTTCTGACAGGATCATTTTATTTAGCAGAATATCTCAGCATTCACTGATCGTCCAGGTCGCTCTCACTGACCATTATATGTCTGGTCTGAAACGCGACTGCTCTCATGTTTAGCAAATGTGAGTAAATTCTGTCATGTTGAAGAACATATCTTTAGCAACAGTGTGAAAGTGAACAGCACATAACAGGCACAATACCGCTATAAACATCAATATCTATTGGTACAATATGCGTCACATGACTAAACTTACGCCATCGTTTTTAAATACCTCAGTTTTGCCAGTCCACACTACAACACGAAACCAGCGCTTTCCACTTTATCCACTTTGGAGAGCGTTTTCAAAAAGCTTCGTTTTCATTAATAAAAGCGCCGTCTCAGTGTGGACGAAAGGCCAAAACGGAGAGAAAAAGATGCGTTTTCAAACTAAACCGTATTAGTGTGGACAAACACACACTCAGACCAGATAAAGGGATCAACAACACATTTCACATCCGCTTTACCTTCGGCAGGTCCAGGAACAGGTGTTTAGAGGAGCGGATCACCGGCGTTTCCTTGCACACTTTACACTGCGGACTCTACAGGAGACGACATGAGGAACAGCACAGCGTAAACACACACGCTAACACTTCACAACAAGATAATTAGCTAACATTAGTAAATGTATTAACTTACATGAACTAACTAACGAACTGTCTACTTCAATTGATCAAAAGTGACAGTAAAGACATTTATAATGTCACAAAAGATTCTATTTCAAATAAATGCTGAACTTTCTATTCATCAAATAATCCTGAGAAATAAAATGCATCAGTTTCCACAAAAATATGAAACTGTTTGATAATAATCATAAATGTTTCTTGAGCATCAAATCCTCATATTAGAGTGATTTCTGAAGGATCATGTGACACTGAAGACTGGAGTAATGATGCTGAAAATTCAGCTTTGATCACAGGAATAAATTACACTTTACTATATATTCACATAGAAAACAGATGATTTACATTAGAATAATATTTCACAATTTTTAACTGTATTTTTGATCACATATATCCAGCCTTGGTGCGCAGAAGAGACTCTTTCAGATTTCTGTCAGATATAGTAGGAGTTTAAAATATATAACATATATTACATGTTATATATATATATATAAACTTTTTCCGTATATTTAAAAATGTATTTAGAAGTGAAGTTCAGGAACGCGTGGTCTCGAGCCGTACCCTGAGCTCCACAGCATTGATGAGACGGCCACATTTGTCACACTGGTCCCCGCGGGCTTCTGGGTAATGGCAGTGAGGACACACGCCCTCCACGAAGCGATCGGCCAGGAACCGCTGACAGCTTTCACAGCGAAGCTGCTCCACCGTGTCCTCCAGCAGAAAACCCCTCTCGTGGAGACGCCAGAAAATATCCTGAGCGATTCTGAGGAAAGACGGAGATTTGCAGGCAATAAAACACTTCCATATGGTTAGGAGATCTTCACTGACTAGAGAACCGAGCAATGACGTAACTAACGACATAACCTGCCCGCAAACACACATTCAACGGCACAGCGTTCGTTTACGAGCGTTAAATAACTTTGAAAATATAATGTAAGATCCAAAGTAATTATATATATATATATATATGAAGTGCCATCTGAAATTTTCTTCTAGAATGATAATTTTTATCAAGCTCGTATATTTAAGTTCAGTAATTTCACTTAAATGGCAATGCAAATTACCTATTAATTGTCATTTAAGTGAAATTACTGAACTTAAATATACGAGCTTGATAAAAATGATCATTCTAGAAGAAAATTGCAGATGGCACTTAGAGGCTTTTGCATCTGAACTCTTCATATATATATATATATATAAAAATTTTCCATATATTTAAAAATGTTTTTAAAAGTGAATGAACTTATACAAACACTCATGCGTGTTTTATACGATAAAATCTCATTTAAATCAAATAAAATAATAATAATAAAAAAATAAGTTTCTGGAGTGATGATTGACATTGTCAATTCACTTCAAAATTCATAAAAATATAGAATTATAAATGTATAAATTTTAAATTGATAAAAAATAAAACAATAGAAATAAAATAATATGCTTATTTTAATATGCTTTAAGACAAACCATGTGTAAACTCATAAGTCGACAGCATTGCTGAGTATTTCCTCCTTAAAACTGCAGTGAACCAAAGACAGTCTCAAAAACACACTTTGAAATCGCTGGTGTTTCTGACGTCACAAACTACCTTGTAACCAATCAGATCAACGTGTGATCGTCAACCAGTGGATCTCTGAGCTGAGTGAGTGAGTGGAGGCGGGGCTCATTTGCATATCCATAGAACAGCACATACTAAATGAGGCAAGGGTGTCGAGTTACATTCAAGATATTTAAGGCATTAAGGAAAAACACACTTAAGTGTAATTTTGGTTTTAAGGGATACAAAGGTCACGGAAGGCTTCACTAGACGAGCGGTTCTCACTCAGTTTGGCGTTCAGTGGTCGTGCGGCCGAAGAAGTCGAAGTCGATCTGGAACCACTGGTAGATGGAGGCGTGGATGGTGTGGTATTTGTCGCAGATCTCCTGTGGCGTCAGTCCCTCCTCGCGAGCCTTGTTCTCCGTGGCCGTCCCGTACTCATCCGTACCGCAGACGAACAGGAGATTCCAGCCGCGCAGACGCCCATATCTGCAGAAACACACCGCATCATATCATATGCAGAGTAAAGGGGTGGGGCCAGGTTGAGATAGTTAATAGTGTGTTAAAACCAATCGGCAACCTTCCGGTCTCTCTCTCGAATCAAACACTGAAGTGATTAAACTGCAGTTCATCCACTGGCCACTAGAGGCCGGCTGCAGAAGAGACTCAATCCCATAGACCCCCATGTTCAAATGCCCAACTTTACAGCAGAAATATATATGTTTACAGCCGGAAGCTAGTTATTTTACTAAGGTTTAAATATGAATATTTTTCTTACACAAATGCATGATTTTGCTTCAGCCACTCAGAACCTGTGGAGCACTTTTATGATGTATAGATGCACTTTAATGATGGATAGATGCACTTTAATGATGGATATATGCACTTTTATGATGATAGATGCACTTTAATGATGGATAGATGCACTTTTATGATGATAGATGCACTTTAATGATGGATAGATGCACTTTTATGATGATAGATGCACTTTAATGATGATAGATGCACTTTTATGATGGATAGATGCACTTTTATGATGATAGATGCACTTTAATGATGGATAGATGCACTTTTATGATGATAGATGCACTTTAATGATGGATAGATGCACTTTTATGATGATAGATGCACTTTTATCATGGATAGATGCACTTTAATGATGGATAGATGCACTTTAATGATGGATAGATGCACTTTAATGATGGATAGATGCACTTTTATGATGATAGATGCACTTTTATGAAGGACAGATGCACTTATGATGGACAGATGCACTTTTATGATGGACAGATGCACTTTTATGATGATAGATGCACTTTTATGAAGGACAGATGCACTTATGATGGACAGATGCACTTTTATGACGATGATAGATGCACTTTTATGATGGATAGATGCACTTTTATCATGAATAGATGCACTTTTATCATGGATAGATGCACTTTTATGATGATAGATGCACTTTTATGATGGACAGATGCACTTTATGATGGATAGATGCACTTTTATCATGAATAGATGCACTTTTATCATGGATATATGCACTTTTATGATGGATAGATGCACTTTATGATGCACTTTTATGATGGATAGATGCACTTTTATGATGGACAGATGCACTTTTATCATGGATAGATGCACTTTATGATGCACTTTTATGATGATAGATGCACTTTTATGATGGACAGATGCACTTTTATCATGGATAGATGCACTTTCATCATGGATAGATGCACTTTTATGATGGATAGATGCACTTTTATCATGAATAGATGCACTTTTATCATGGATAGATGCACTTTTATCATGAATAGATGCACTTTTATCATGGATAGATGCACTTTTATCATGGATAGATGCACTCTTATGATGGATAGATGCACTTTTATGGACTTCAAAACAGAAACAGAAATTCACTGCCATTATAAAGCTTGGAAGAGCCAGGACATTTTTTAATATAACTCTGTGTTCGTCTGAAAGAAGAATGTCATATACTAGGATGACTTGAGGGAGAGTAAATCATGGGCTGATTTTCCTTTTTGGGTGAACTATCCCTTTAAGCCTTAAAGTTCTGCATAATTAAGGGCGTGGCCACTTGAGTGACAGGTGGATTGCCGCTGATGTCACTACTAGCCGTTTGTCTGCTGTCCGTTATGGACTTCAAAAACGCTCTTCAGAAACATCAACGTCACGGACACTACGTCCATATTTTTATAGAGTCTAGGGTTTAAACTGGTGGTTATGGAAAGGGGCGGGACATTTCCCAAACATGCTCAAAGCTCTTGACCAATCACAACACACTGCTCTAGCCGCCCAATCAGAGCACAGTGTGCTTTTCAGAAGGAGGGGCTTCATAGAGACAGGAAGTAAACAGAGCGTTACTGACAGACTGGGAAGAGAGGAGCCGCAACAATGGAGAATATGAGGAGAATAATCAACATTCAAGCAGGAAAACCTGTTCTAGTAGAGCCTGAAACATCATCAAGACTGTGTAAGACTTTGTTCAACAAAACTAATACATATTTTCCCATTCTATTATTAATAGAATACTGAACTTTCCTTTGTTTATGCGGTCACTGTCATTAAAAAACAAGTTTACAATGACTTGTTTGTAAGATTTGATTCTAGACTTGATTTTATAGAATAAAAGCAATTAATTTATTATATAAATCCAAACAATTTTTATATATCTATAAGAATAAGAAGAATTTATGACACCATAAAATATGGAGAGAGAAAAAGAAAAATATTAATTGCAAATAATCGAAATGAAAATATTTCACTATAGTTTTTTTTTTTTTTTTTTTTAAGAAAATGCAGAATTTGTCTTTTCCACACGCTTAAAAAAAAGAAGCCGAACACAACATCAGGAGTGGAGATGGATCTGTTACCTGGCGAACACGTCGGCGCTGAGCACACAGCCGATGATGTTCCCTAGGTGAGGCACGTTGTTGACGTACGGCAGAGCGCTCGTGAGCAGCACGTTCCTCTTTCCTTCCTGAGGGAGACTGAGAAACACACACCGTGAGATGGAGCACCGGCTGATGTGTGTGTGTGTATGTGCAGTCAGTATCACCGTACATCGGGTGTTTCCTCTCGATGACGGCAGAGCGAGCCGTGAGTCCCTCAGCCCAGACCTGAGCCGCCGCCTCCACCTCCTCCACGCTCATCACACACTCCTCTTCAGCCTGAGGACACACACGTCACTCACACACTCTTACTCACTGAACACTCAGCTGAACGTCTGAATCTCACGAAAAAAATGAAAATAAAACAGAAAATATACAAATAAAAGCTAATTCAAAATATTAATTGAAGTAAAGCTGAACGAATTTTTTTTTAGATGAACTAAAAAAATAAAAATAATAAAAAGTATTTTTTTTTTTTTTTGAACAAAAGAAGTGAAGTGCAGTACGTCAGTGTTGGCGGGAGCGTCCCGGCGCGGCGAGAGCGACGTCGTGTGTTTCTGCAGGAACGTCTTCAGCGCTTCGGCACCGTTTCCCTGCAGGATCCTGTGAGCGGCCGAACGACACGCGGAGAGAGAGTCGACACGCCCGAACCAGC
>NC_137131.1:1342500-1347500 GCF_949319135.1 Squalius cephalus | reverse complement strand
TCGCTGCGGTCGATCAGAACAGAGACTGTGTGTGTGTGTGTGTGTGTGTGTGTGTGTGTGTGTGTGTGTGTGTGTGTGTGTGTGTGTGTGGTACTGCAGGAAGAGCCCATGGCTGTGAGATTTTTCCATTACGGTCTTTTGAACTCAAGAGCTCACACACACACACACACACACACACACACACACACACGTCTGGTTCGCTATCCTTGTGGGGACTCTCCATATACGTAATGATTTTTATCCTGTACAAACTGTATATTCTCTCCTCTTTATGTACACTAATCCTACCCCTAAACCTACACATCACACACACACACACACACACACACACACACACACACACGTACACACACACTAATCCTACCCCTAAACCTACCCATCATACATACACACACATACACACACACACACACACACACACAAACTAACCCTACCCCTAAACTTACCCATCACACACACACACACACACACACACACATACACACACACACACACACACACACACACACACACACACACACACTCTCTCACACTCTCTCTCTGATACACACACACACACACACTTGGAATTGCAAGAAACAAAGTCAGAACTAACGTCGATAAACGTCGATATTATGTTTTTTCTATTGCGTGGCGGAAACAGGAGGCAGTGTGTCAGACTCAACCTGAAGCCAAAGCAAAACAAACACACATCGCATCTGATAACGCTTCAGTGTCCAGCAGCTTATCAGCTAAAGCTTGACGTCAGTGTGTTTCATACACACACACACACACACACACACACACACACAGCAATATCAGCCATTAAAATAGCTTTATCAATCACTATTTGTTTTTCCCCACTTTTATTTAGTTTCGTGTTAGTTTTTCATCTGACACTTATATTATATTTCAGGTTGATTTCACGTAGCAATAGTTTTAGTCAACGATAACAACACAAGAGCAGGACTTCATAACCCAGGTTTAAAAGCAGTGCTAACCAGTATTATGAACGTGGCTTTAACCCAGGGTTAACCAGTGGCTTTAACCCAGGGTTAACAAGTTGCTTTGACCCAGAGTTAACCAGTGGCTTTAACCCAGAGTTAACCAGTGACTTTAACCCAGAGTTAACCAGTTGCTTTGACCCAGAGTTAACCAGTGGCTTTAACCCAGAGTTAACCAGTGACTTTAACCCAGAGTTAACCAGTGGCTTTAACCCAGGGTTAACAAGTTGCTTTGACCCAGAGTTAACCAGTGGCTTTAACCCAGAGTTAACCAGTGACTTTAACCCAGAGTTAACCAGTGGCTTTAACCCAGAGTTAACCAGTGACTTTAACCCAGAGTTAACCAGTGGCTTTGACCCAGGGTTAACCAGTGGCTTTGACCCAGGTTTAACAAGTTGCTTTAACCCGGGGTTAAGCAGTGGCTTTAACCCAGAGTTAACCAGTGGCTTTGACCCAGGGTTAACAAGTTGCTTTAACCCGGGGTTAACCAGTGGCTTTAACCCAGAGTTAACCAGTGGCTTTAACCCAGAGTTAACCAGTGGCTTTAACCCAGAGTTAACCAGTGACTTTAACCCAGAGTTAACCAGTTGCTTTGACCCAGAGTTAACCAGTGGCTTTAACCCAGAGTTAACCAGTGACTTTAACCCAGAGTTAACCAGTGGCTTTAACCCAGGGTTAACCAGTGACTTTAACCCAGAGTTAACCAGTGGCTTTAACCCGGGGTTAACCAGTGGCTTTAACCCAGAGTTAACCAGTGGCTTTAACCCAGGGTTAACAAGTTGCTTTAACCCGGGGTTAACCAGTGGCTTTAACCCAGAGTTAACCAGTGGCTTTAACCCAGAGTTAACCAGTGGCTTTAACCCAGAATTAACCAGTGGCTTTGACATAGGGTTAACAAGTTGCTTTGACCCAGGCTTAACAAGTTGCTTTAACCCAGGGTTAACCAGTGGCTTTAACCCAGAGTTAACCAGTGGCTTTAACCTGGGGTTAACCAGTGGCTTTAACCCAGAGTTAACCAGTGACTTTAACCCAGGGTTAACCAGTGGCTTTAACCCAGAGTTAACCAGTGACTTTAACCCAGGGTTAACCAGTGGCTTTAACCTGGGGTTAACCTGTGGCTTTAACCCAGGGTTAACCAGTGAACCATTAAACACTGTTTCACGGTAGTGAAGTGAGAATTTTTGCTATGCAAATACTGTCACTTTTCCACTGGCTCGATCGGCACAGTTGCCATGATGTATTTGCATGTAATTCACCCTTCGCTCTCCATAAATGACACCTGTGACTCTCAGAGTTGTTTTATGTGATGGTTATGATGTTTGATATCTATAAAGAGCTGCGTTAGAGTGTTATCAATGTCAATGTCATTACAAAAACTACAGATGAACTACATTTACAGAAGTTTCGGGCATGTAAGATGTTTTTGAAAGAGTTTCTTCTGCTCACCACGGCTACTTTTATTTGATCCAAAATACAGTAAAAATTGTGACATTTATTATGATTCAAATCCTCTGTTGTCTATGTGAATATGTAGTAAAGTGTAATTTATTCCTGTGATCAAAGCTGAATCTCCAGCATCATTACTCCAGTCTTCAGTGTCACATGATCCTTCAGAAATCACTCTAATATGATGATTTGATGATCAAGAAACATTTATGATTATTATCAGTGTTGAAAACAGTTTCATATTTTTGTGGAAACTGATAAATTTTATTAAGTCTTTTTGAAATTGCATAATGATAATTAGTTAAGTTTGTGAATTCTGCAAATCTCTAGTTTCTGGGCCACAAACAAATGTGACATGTTTGTTTAGCAGCTCAGATGTTTAACCATCAGTTTACCACATCTGATGATATTATTAGACATGGTTTCTGACACGGTGTGTGTGTGTGTATGTGTGTGTGTGTGTGTGTGTGTGTGTGGTTCTGTGTTTGTGGATGTTGGGGAAACATGTAGAGGTAAACGTCACATTACAGCACCACAACTTCATACCTCAGTCCATATTACCTGAAAACACACACACACACACACATACTCACATACTCACGCTCACAAACACACTCATACACTCTCTCACTCACACATAAACATACTCACAGACACACACACTCTCTCTCATACACACAAACTCACTCACACACACACACACCCTCTCTCATACACACAAACTCACTCACACACACAACTCACACACACACACTCTCTCTCATACACACAAACTCACTCACACACACACACACACTCTCTCTCATACACACAAACTCACTCACACACACAACTCACACACACACACTCTCTCTCATACTCACAAACTCACTCACACAACTCTCTCACACACGCACATTCACACTCATACACTCTCTCACTAACTCACACATAAACATATACTCACAGACACAAACACACACACACTCACACACACACACACACACTCTCTCATACACACAAACTCACTCACACACACACACACACTCTCTCTCACACACACATTCACGCTCACAAACACATTCATACACTCTCTCACTCACACATAAACATATACTCACAGACACACACACACACACTCTCTCTCTCTCTCTCACACACACACTCACAAACACACTCATACACTCTCTCACTCACACATAAACACATACTCAGACACACACACACACACACACACACACACACACACACACACTCACAAACACACACGGTCACTCACACACACAGATAACAGAGTAGTTGATCAGTTTCGCCTGAGTGATTTATCCATTGGTGCGTGCAGAACTCGTCTACACAACACAAGTGATTGACAACTCAGATGTAGTGTGTAGCCTGTAGTGTGTAGTGTGTACAGACTGCACACTGAACAACAGGAGAGTTTTCACACACACACACACACACACACACACACACACAATGCAGTCGTACACTTTGTGCCTGTAAATGAGGTTAATCAATCGGTTCACCAGTCAATGGATGGATGATAATGAGTCACTGTACAGCGAGCGGCCGACACAATATTCCCTTCTGTTCGTAATTACGTGTGTGTGTGTGTGTGTGTGTGTGTGTGTGTATAAATGTCCGCCTGATTTGAGATCACTTCATCGAAGACAAGCACCAAAGAAAACCCTCTAATTATGAAGCCGGTGAAAGTGAGTGTACAAATGTCCCAATCTTTGCATCAGATCAAGCAACATCATCTCCCACGACTGACCAATCAGAGCCACCGAACGAATGCAGCCGGAATTCTATTGGTGGAATCAGACACTAGTAACAGATCAGGAGCAACACGGCAACAGGGCAAAAGTGGAGATCAATGCCACATCGACAGCACACACACACACACACACACACACACACACACACACACTCACTCACACAAACACACACACACACTCACACACGCTGCTCTGTTGAATATGTGTGATTTGTGTGCCGTAAGTGTAAGTAATTCTGCAAAGTTGATGATGTGTGTGTGTGCATAATGCATCCACACACACACATGCTCTAGTTGAGCGTTTGATATTATTTTCACGAGTTCACACTTACAAATAATCAGAGGCAGTCGAGTAGTGTGTGTGTGTGTGTGTGTGTGTGTGTGTGTGTATGGCGTCCGAGGAGAGGCTCTGTGTTTTGGCCTGAATATTTGGGATGTTGAAAACTGTTGAAGAACATCGGTGAGTCGAGTGTGTGTGTGTGTGTGTGTGTGTGTGTGTGTGTGTGTGTGTGTGTGTGTGTGTGTGTGTGTGTGTGTGTGTGTGTAGGCCTCCACTCACGGATTTATTGGGTAGACATGTTGATTACTGATGGCTGACAGCTGGTGGAATGACGCGATGATTGGATCGATAATTTGAACGTGTTCCTCCCGAACTTTGTAAATAAAACATCATTGAACATTTGCGTACGAGTGTGTGTTGAGACGAGTGTCTCTCTCTTCATCTGAGGTCAGTCTGTGACCTTCAGTCTCGCACAGATGGAGCTTACAGCAGATCTGAGCCTCTCTGGAGGAAATCACTTGTTTTTGCCACAATG
>NC_137131.1:1335000-1337500 GCF_949319135.1 Squalius cephalus | reverse complement strand
CGTATTATGTGATTATTTCCATTATATAAGCATGCTATTATTGCTAAAATATATATATATATTGGGTTTTTCTGTTCCAGATCATGTCACTCGCCCCCGTCCTCTCGTCTCGCTCCAGTGGTGTGTGTGTGCAACGGTCCTCCTGAGGAGAATCATGCTGTCGGGCAGCTGGCGCCGGGGAACCATCATGGCGTCTGCGAGCGGGTCGGGTCCCGGGTCGAGACTGGGCAACACTGTGATTCTGGAAGCCCAGTATGATTATTCGTACCGCGGCGCCGACGGGCGTCTGGTCTCGATCCACGAGGGCGAGCGATTCCTGCTCCTGAAGAAGACGAACGCGGACTGGTGGCAGGCCCGGAGGATCGGCGCGGGCGTGAAGGTCAAACCCGTGTATGTGCCGGCGACGTACGTCATTGAGCTTCCCGTGAGCTCGTTCCGCCCCTCGATGCCCAGCAGCCAATCAGACAGTCTCAAGATGATTCCACGAGGGTCCCTCACGCCCTGCATGCAGACGCACTGCTCAGGTGTTTATTTGATCAAAAATACAGTAAAATTTTTGAAATTTAATTGAACTGTTTTCTATGTGAATATAGAGTAAAGTGTAATTTATTCCTGTGATCAAAGCTGAATGTTCAGCATCATTACTCCAGTCTTCAGTGTCACATGATCCTTCAGAAATCACTCTAATATGATGATTTGATGCTTAAGAAATATTTATGATTATTATCAGTTGTGCTGCGTAATATTTTAGTCAAAACTGTGATGTATTTTATTTTTAAGGATTCTTTGATGAATAAAAAGTTCTACAGAATAGGATCTTCTGTAACATTATCGATGTAATACATTCCTGCTGAATTACAGTATTAATTTCTAATTAACTAACTAAATATATAAAATGTTCATCTATGCTTTGGCAAAATAAATATGCAAATTTAAATGTAGATGCTTTCCTGCAGCTCAAACAGTAGAGCGTCGGCGCATGCGCACGCCAAGGTCATGGGTTCGATTCCCAGGGAAATGTAGCCTGGAAATCCAGACCTAAATCTGAAAGATTAATGGTCTGGCGTCGACTAATGAAACTCGGCCGGCTCGAGGGGCGGCACCAAACATGCATTTGAAGATCTCACTGCACGCAATTGGATAACACTACGACCAATCACAACAAGTTATCACTTAGCCACCAGCGGAGCTAACTGGTAGATTAGACTCTTACTGTATCCGGTCGGCAAAACAGCAAAAACGCCCTTCTTGCAAAGGAAGGATTCGAGCGGCGTCTTCTGTTCCTCTTTTAGATAAAAAGCCAAGTCTAACTCGCTCATTATAGCGGGCAAAGCCGTTTCAAACAACTGGTGTTCATCCAGAGCCATCTTGCAATGTTAACTAATGACTTCGACGTCACAGCGCTGTCCTCTTCTGTTTAGCTCCGCCTCTATCAGATAACCCGATGTGATTGGTGCAGCTCGGATACAAGGGCATATTTAATGAGCATCATTACTCGACGCCAGAGTCACTCGCTGAGCAAATTCAACTTGTGCTCTCACGAGAACTCTGGATTACCAGGGTAAGGGAAATGGAGTATATGGAGAAATATGGAGATGAAGACACAGAAGTGAAAATTAAATATATTTTATATAAAATTTAAATATATATAAAATATATTTAATGATTTAAAAGTAAATATCAGTGTGCAGATATTTACTATATAAATATAATATAAAATACATTTAAAGTAGTGCTGTCAAATTGATTATTTGTGATTAAACGCATCTAACATAAATGTTTGTTTATATATGTGTGTATATATATATTTTTATATATATGTGTGTGTATGTATGTATATATACATACACATTTATATATGTACACACATATTATATAAACACAAACAAAAGTTTGTTTTTATATGTGTATTTATATATATATACAGTACGTGTGTGTGTGTATTTATATATATATATATATATATATATATATATATATATACACATTTATATATATGTACACACGTATTATTAACACAAACTTTTATGTTACATGCAATTAATCACGATTGATCGATTTGACAGCACTAATATAAATATATTAATATAATTGTTTGCTGCCTTTCAGCAATGTCATCAATATTGCAGTGATTTCATGATGCTACTCTCCATTTCCACTAATCAGATTCAAAACAATTATTTGCATTATCACTTAAAAATGCACCTGAAGGTACAAATGAACATATGCATTTCTAGTACATGAGTGGATGATGACATCATTTCCAGTTTTTGCTGAACTGTCTCTTTAAGGGTGTGTGTGTGTCGTTGCTCTCTGTTTAAGGGTGTGTGTGTGTGTGTCGTTGCTCTCAGTGCCTGATAAGCAGTTCTGTCGCTCCATGGAGAATCTGAACTGTAGCAGCGGCTTGAGCGGCCGAGTCCCAGTGAGAGGACATTTCCCATCATTCCCTGCTTCCTCGCCCTCGGGTCACCTGACGGTCCCGGGTGTGTGTACGGGTCCC
>NC_137131.1:1325000-1330000 GCF_949319135.1 Squalius cephalus | reverse complement strand
CAAGGGTGTCGGGTTACATTCAAGATATTTTAAGTCATGAAGACTTTTTTTTAAGGAAAAAACATGTAAATATGTAATTTTGTTGATCAAAGATGAGTTTTAAGGCGAGACACGGCAGGCAAACACATTGATTTTTAATGCAGTGGTCAGTTTTGAGATTTTGGGCTAGTTTACTCTATTTTATTAAACTATTTTATTACATTTTGTTTACTGTCATTACCGGTATCGCTGTAAAGCTCTGAGTCTCCTGCACAACGCTAGTCGATTTTTCATGCAGTGGTTAGTTTTGAGATTTTGGGCTAGTTTACTCCTTCAATATGTGTTCTTTCAAGCTGCTATAAAGAAAACGTTGAAAATATACATTAAGGTGTTTATATTATTACATTTTGTTTACTGTCATGACCAGGATCGCTGTAAAGCTCTGAGTCTCCTGCACAACGCTATGTAACCCAAATATGGGCATTTCCTTCCTATCAGTAACCAATCGTGAATGTCCAACGGGGGATTTAAAGCGAACGACAAAATCTTATTTAGAGCTGTTTAAATCTTTAAATGCCGTTTTCTCAAAATTATTTTTTTGTCATTCTCCAGTACAAACATCTCAGCCTATGTACACCAAACTCTCCAGTTATACACTTTGCAGTAATCTGAAGATATTTTCAGAGGGATTTGTTAATAAATCATTCCTGGCCTGATTTATGTGACATTTTAATAAAAAAAATATGGCGAAAATCGATTTTTTAAGGCTATGGACCGTATATTTTGATTTCCTAGGTAATGAAAGCATATATCCTGAAATCTCTCTGAATATTTTTTTTTCATCTTGTGTGTCAACAAAATGAAAAAAGAATTTTGCACCTGGCTTCAGATCTATCTATCGAAAATATATGCAAAATCACACATATTTAATGAGATAATGCCTAATTTGCATAATTAAACATGTAATAGTTATTTTTTTATATACTTGTGTAAGTAATCAACTGAGGAAGTTTCATGGTGCTATCTATTATTTTAAAATTTTACCCTATTCACCTGCAGTGTCTCGCCTTAAGGGATGAAATGTGTGTGACGGACGTGTTTTTGAGACTGTCTTTGGTTCACTGCAGTTTTAAGGAGGAAATACTCAGCAATGGTGTCGACTTATGAATTTACACATGCTTTGTCTTAAAGCATATTAAAAACACCACATAGACACATAAATGCTTGATTTTAGTATCTTTCTGAGTGCCGCATGTTTTAGTGAGTATAAAGATGCTGTTTTGTTCTTATACACCGTCCTTCAGGAGTGAAGCGTGTCTGATGTCAGAGAGAGAGACCCCTGCTGTTCATCTACGGCATGTCTCTCGCCCCGCACACGCCGCGTGGCCATATGGCATCATAGAGAAGAGTTATATAATCCAGATCGACACTGTTCTCACCTCAGAAACATCCCTGCATATGCAGCATCTCCACAGCACAGAAACACACCGTAATCCATCGGGCAAAGCTTTTAAGTGCACTCAAACCTCGTCTGGACTAAAGTGCATGATTGACATCAGCAAACCTTTTACATTTAGCCCTGATTTATTGTTCGGTGGCTTCTAATGGTTTATGTTCCCTCTCTGTATTGTTCGTATAGTCGTGTGTGTCTGTGTTTTAGGCCACTTCCTCTCGACGGTTGTGGCTTCAAGCTGTTTTCTTACTTAGTGAAGTGTATGTCTATAACCACACTAACACACACACACACAACACACTTGAAGTCCCATCATGCACTCTGAAGTTCACCTCAGTAGACTTCTAAACCGGGATAATCTTGCACATGCACTAATTAGTCTCACATACACACATTAAACACACACACACTAGAAATCATGGTTGCATTCACCTAAAAGATCAGCAATAATTTGTTTTTGAACTTCAAAACATGTGATTAAGATTTAACTTCCTCTGTGAACTTTATTTCATGCATTGTTGTGTTTGAACTAGTGTTGTTATTGTTAACTAAAAGTAAGACTTTTAAAAATAGTTTGCGGTATTGAATTGAAATAAAGCTGAAATAAAGTATTAGATGAAAACTTCAACTTAGTTATTTTCTGTTTTCTGATAAATGATTTTTGTTACTTAAGTACTAAAGATTTTAAAAGTAAGACTGTAATACGAAACCTGAAACTTGTAACTATTAAAAATCGTTGTTGGTAATTAAAAAAAAAAAATCTCAAATAAATTAAACTATTAAATAAATTATTGCAAATTAGAAATTAGAAAAGTGTAAATAAATATGTTGGAGAATTAAAATGATTAAAATGTACTTTACTTACTTAAATATTAGTAAAATAGTAAAATATTTCAGTTTTCTAATTCTTAAGTACTAAAACTCAAACTGAAATAAAATTATATATATATATATTAGGGCTGTCAAACGATTAATCGCGATTAATCGCATCCAAAATAAAAGTTTGTGTTTACATAATATATATGTGTGTGTATGGAGTATAATTATTTTCTATATATAAATAAACACACATGCATGTATATATTTAAGAAATATTTGCATGTACAGTGCTATGCATAAGTTTAGACACCCATGCTAAAGTTGACTAAAAAGAGGAATAAAAAATCATCTTTTGGAAATTGAACTTAATGCCTTAATTTAAAAAATTAGGAAAAATCCAACCTTTTAGGACACCGATTTTCTTTGTGAATGAATAATGTATCGTAAATAAATAAATGTTCTTCCTTAAAATACAGGGTGCATAAGTTTGGACACCCCTATGTTAAATTCCCATAGAGGCAGGCAGATTTTTATTTTTAAGTATTTACCTGATAAAGTTCCCTTGGCCTTTGGAATTAAAATAGCCCCACATCATCACATAGCCTTCACCATACCTAGAGATTGGCATGGGGTACTTTCCATAAGATCATCTCTCAATGCAAATCAAACTAGCTATTAGGCTAACTGAAATAAAACCATGCCAATCTCTAGGTATGGTGAAGGCTATGTGATGATGTGGGGCTATTTTAATTCCAAAGGCCAAGGGAACTTTATCAGGATGCATAGTATCCTAAAAAAAAATTTTTTTTAAATACTTAAAAATAAAAATCTGCCTGCCTCTATGGGAATTTAACATAGGGGTGTACTCACTTATGCACCCTGTATTTTAAGGAAGAACATTTATTTATTTACGATACATTATTCATTCACAAAGAAAATTGGTGTCCTTAAAGGTTGGATTTTTCCTAATTTTTTAAATTAAGGCATTAAGTTCAGTTTCCAAAAGATGATTTTTTTATTCCTCTTTTTAGTCAACTTTAGTATGGGTGTCTAAACTTATGCATAGCACTGTATATACTGTGTATATATATTTATATTATATATAATTTATATTATATATAAATAATTTATATATAAATAACAAATTTTTCTTAAATATATATGCATGTGTGTGTATTTATATATAGAAAATAATTATACTCCATACACACACATATATATTATGTAAACACAAACTTTTATTTTGGATGCGATTAATCGCGATTAATCGTTTGACAGCCCTAATATATATATATATATATATATATATATATATATATAAAAACTGAAATGAAAACTGAGAATATAAAAATAAAATCTAACTCAAAATATTAATAAATACTATAATGACATATTAGTAAAACTGAAATAACACTAGTTAAAATGCAATTCCTAGCGCAACACAAGTGCTGCATTTTGCGTGTAATATGTGCCATATTTCTTTGTAATCCCTCTAATGTCTCCTCTCCTCAGCTCTCATCATCAGCCTACATTTCCCAGAGTTCCCTGTCGGAGGCGGGGAGAAGGCAGTGGGCGGAGCCTCCGATGCCGTCGCCGGGGCAACGGCCCCTCCAGTCGCTGCAGCTTTGGGATCAGTACCAAGACCCTGCGACCGGACGCTATTATTACATCAACTCCGTAACGAAGGAGCGCTCGTGGAAACCTCCCCGCCGAGCCCGCGAGAGCAACGGCAACCAGAGCAAGGTGAGTGACCAATCAGATCCCGGAACCACACGGCCATCGACCAATCAGAGACATCCCACACCTTAGGGCTGCACGAGTAATTGAAATGAAACCGCATGCGATTTGGCAAAGGCTGCGATTATTTTATACGCAATTTGTCAGTGCAGCGGCTGATCGGTGGAAAATGCTCCATCTGAACACCAGAGGGCGTCTCACACACACACACACACACACACACACATCACTCTGAACAGCACAGGGCATCTCTCTCTCACACACACACACACACACACACACACAAACAAACAAACACACACACACCACATATCCATCTGAACACCAGAGGGCATCTCACACACACACACACCACATATCACTCTGAACAGCACAGGGCATCTCACACACACATACACACACACACACACACAAACACACACACCACATATCACTCTGAACAGCACAGGGCATCTCTCTCACACACACACACAAACACACACACACCACATATCACTCTGAACAGCACAGGGCATCTCACACACACACACACACACACACACAAACACACACACACACACACACACCACATATCCATCTGGACACCAGAGGGCGTCTCACACACACACACACACACACAACACAACACATATCCCTCTGAACACCAGAGGGCGTCTCACACACTCACACACACACACACACACACACACACACACACAACACAACACATATCCCTCTGAACACCAGAGGGCGTCTCACACACACACACACACACAACACAACACATATCCCTCTGAACACCAGAGGGCGTCTTACACACACACACACACACACACACACACACACTCCACATATGCCCCGCTGCAGAAGTACGATAACACACATCATTCCAGGAGAGCCCTATCGCTGAATCTGAATAAACAGAAGACTGAAACGCTTTGATTAAACGCGACTAATAAACACACAACTGTCGTTATGAAGTGAGTTTGGAGTAAAGGCATGTTATTAAATGTCGTCTTTTGTTGGACAAGAG
>NC_137131.1:1290000-1310000 GCF_949319135.1 Squalius cephalus | reverse complement strand
CGCAGTTTTCATTTTCACGTCCTGTGTCACGTTGTTTAAATAGCAAATGCATTTGCGCTCATCTGTGGCCCATGGGCTGCTGGTCTGAGAACGAGTGTGTGTTCAGTGTGTGTTGAGTGTGTGTTCAGCCGCATTGTTGCTGTTTTGAGGAACTGAAATAGACTGAGCCGTTGACCGACTGATTCCTGCTCTAAAACGGCGATGTATTTTTTTGTTATTTAACGGGTGCGTTAGTAATAGGAGCCTATATGCGAGTCCACAACACACACACACTCTGCTTATTACACACACACTCTGCTTATTACACACACACTCTGCTTATTACACACACTTTGCCTATTATACACACAGCTTATTACACACACACTTTGCCTATTACACACACACTCTGCTTATTACACACACACTGCTTATTACACACACACTCTGCTTATTACACACACTGCTTATTACACACACACACTGCTTATTACACACACACTCTGCTTATTACACACACACTCTGCTTATTACACACACACTCTGCTTATTACACACACAGGGACGCGCAGCAGCACACAAACATGCCAAATATTAAAAATAACATTGTAAACAATGTAAAAGATTATTATTGTGTACATAAAGATCCAGCATGTCCCGTAGCTGGTCTGCTAGCACTTTAACTCACACACACACATCCATTTTCTCTCTGGAGACGTTTCAGTTTTTCCGTTTGCAAATTCCTTCATGTAAATAGCGAATCCGCCATGGCCCGAGCACAACTGGCTTTTAAAGGGAATGGGAGATTCTGATTGGTTTATTTCACGTTACGCCCAAAACACACCCATTACTCATTAAGAGAATAGAGATAAAACACACCCATTACTCATTAAGAGAATAGAGATAAAACACACCCATTACTCATTAAGAGAATAGAGATAAAACACACCCATTACTCATTAAGAGAATAGAGATAAAACACACCCATTACTCATTAAGAGAATAGAGATAAAACACACCCATTACTCATTAAGAGAATAGAGATAAAACACACCCATTACTCATTAAGAGAATAGAGATAAAACACACCCATTACTCATTAAGAGAATAGAGATAAAACACACCCATTACTCATTAAGAGAATAGAGATAAAACACACCCATTACTCATTAAGAGAATAGAGATAAAACACACCCATTACTCATTAAGAGAATAGAGATAAAACACACCCCATTACTCATTAAGAGAATAGAGATAAAACACACCCATTACTCATTAAGAGAATAGAGATAAAACACACCCATTACTCATTAAGAGAATAGAGATAAAACACACCCATTACTCATTAAGAGAATAGAGATAAAACACACCCATTACTCATTAAGAGAATAGAGATAAAACACACCCATTACTCATTAAGAGAATAGAGATAAAACACACTCATTACTCATTAAGAGAATAGAGATAAAACACACCCATTACTCATTAAGAGAATAGAGATAAAACACACCCATTACTCATTAAGAGAATAGAGATAAAACACACCCATTACTCATTAAGAGAATAGAGATAAAACACACCCATTACTCATTAAGAGAATAGAGATAAAACACACCCATTACTCATTAAGAGAATAGAGATAAAACACACCCGTTACTCATTAAGAGAATAGAGATAAAACACACCCATTACTCATTAAGAGAATAGAGATAAAACACACCCATTACTCAGTAAGAGAATAGAGATAAAACACACCCATTACTCAGTAAGAGAAATGGGAACGACTCTTTCAGACCATGCGCCGGGAGCGCTGACCATTTTCCCCGTCGTTAAACTAGCAAAAGTGGATTCAGACACACACTAAGTGCGCTTGCGCCGTGCGCTTTAGACCATGAGCTTAGATCGTTAAAATAGGGGCCAAACACTTCAATGGGAACATATCCTGAGGAAAAGCCAAAGTCGCACTCGTCTTTTCTTCTCTATTGTGTCGTATATGCGAGTGAAACGCTTCTGGAACGAGAACAAATGTGGGCGGGGCTTGATTGTGTCCGTGGGGAATTGATTGGATGATTGTGGTTTGCTATTGGCTGATCTCATGTGAGTGACAGGTTATAGCCCCGCCCACATCATCAAAGAAGAGGAAGTTATTCTGATTCAAGATTATTAACACAATAATGATGATGTGCACCGATAAATCATTTAGAATAAACACTGCAATTTTCCATTAAAAAAATTGTCAATTTAGATTTCATGGTGACTTTAAACTGTTTTTCTTTCCAGGCCTGGGGCCGTATTCACAAAGCATTTTATCTTACCACTAGGAGTACTCCTAAATCGCACTAAAAGATTTTAGCTAGGAGTTTTCTCTTAGAAGTAATTCACAACGCCTTTCAGACCTACTCTTAGTAAAGAAAAATGACAACTCCTAAACTAAGAGTGAGTCTTCGTTGCTATGGATGACGTCATTACTCATGCACGAGCTTGACTGAAGTGACCACCTTGATTGGCTGATGATTGTAACGCGGGAATGATTCCTAACCCCTCCCCTACGATGATGAGTGACAGGTGACAGGTCTGAGAATGCGTGCGCTACACAAGCAGTGCGAAGGACGGAAGATGATGAATAACTGAATAAATAGCCTAAATGAATAAAGAGTAAGGCAAAACAAATAGCCTAGTAGCCTAATGAAACATATGGATTGATACAATATCTTTGCAACATTATTGAATTAATCTGTCACTATATGCCTCTGCCTACGTTTGCAAAGAGAAGAACATTTTAATTTGATTCACAATGAAACGTTACAATTAGTTTACATGCAATGAGTAGCCTAGTTTTGGTTGTTGTTGGTGGCGTTATTGCATCCCTAGTTATGCCTACAATGCAGAATTGTTCCTCGCGATTGGAAGCTCCTGTAGCCGCCGCATACGCATTTCAAAACATCGCAGCGTGAAATGCCACAAAAAGCGGTTTGTGAAGGTCTTAGTGAGTTAGGAGTCCTCTCGACTTCTTTTAAGCTGTCCCAGGCTTAGGTGCTACTTTTAGGGCTAAAATGCTTCGTGAATTACTCTTAGTCAAAAAAATGAGGAGTCCTAAAGTTACGAGTGACACGCCCATTATTTTTAGGTGTTGCTCCTAAATTCGCCAGTTAGGAGCTACTTTTAGCCTTAAAATTCTTTGTGAATACAGCCCCAGGAATATATGTAAATAAATGAAATCTTAAAAGTGATGAAATTGACTATAATGATGAATATGCATTTTTATAGTTGTGCTGAACTCGACTTTTGTCATAATGATCATTATGATCAATCATAACGATGTTCGATTTGTGAGTGAATCTTGCTTGTGAATCAGAATGAAGCGTCTCTGATTGGTCAGCATGATTCACTAGCAAATTATTCTAAATCAAAATTATTTTATTTTTTGTTCTTATCCACTAATCTTGTCTCTGTTTTACACGGGCGTGTTTCTGTTGGACTGCTGTCCTATTCCTGGAAATAATGTGTGTGTGTGTGTGTGTGTGTGTGTGTGTGTGTGTGTGTGTGTGTGTGTGTGTGTGTGTGTATTCAGGCTTGGAGACTGATGGGATTTACAGAGTCAGTGGGAATCTTGCCGTCATTCAGAAACTGCGCTTTTCTGTCAATCACGGTGAGACTCAAAATCACATCAATATAATAACATCATAATAATGTCATGATGCGGTTCTGTTATTGATTGCAATTAAATGCGTTGTGAAATCAAAACTTTATGCATGTCCTGGTCTTACTCTGAGTGATTCATGGGGAATTATTATACTATCAATATTTGGGACAGATCTAAATGCATTGAAAACCCCAGTTTTGTGATATAATTTCTATAGTCAACTTATAGTTATAATATCATTTTCTAGGAACAAACATTAAATAAACATCTAAATTAAATAATTTATAAAAATGACAAAATGCTGAGTTCGAAAAATGCAAGAGATGCTAATTTTAAAACCCAGTTTTGTGAGATTACTACTTTTATTTTCTAGCAATAAACATTAAATAAGCATCAAAATTAAATAAATTATTAAATGAAGAAAAAATGCATGAGGTGCTGTTAATTTGGGATCTAATTGTTGATTTGTAGTTATCCATAAATGTACAATAGAACAATAACTTTGTTAATAGGTTTGAACACTGCAATGTATACTATGTAAAAAATCCTTCCTTTGTGTTA
Organism: Squalius cephalus; assembly: GCF_949319135.1. Taxonomy (NCBI): domain Eukaryota; kingdom Metazoa; phylum Chordata; class Actinopteri; order Cypriniformes; family Leuciscidae; genus Squalius; species Squalius cephalus. The sequence continues at coordinate 1,305,817 of NC_137131.1, read as the reverse complement.
CAATTTAATTAAGGAGTGCACCTTTTTTTGTAACGGGGAGAAATAGAAATTTGAGTATTAATTGATTTATTCATCAGATGTTCTCTCCGTGTCGCGCATGACATCATCGCACACAGGTGTCAGCTGGTAAAGAGTGTGTGAATGATGTCATTGTGTGATGTCACGTCTGTAACTCCTGTCCGTTCTTCCAGAGCGAGCCGTGACCACAGACGGACGCTATCTCTTCCCTGAGGATTTAGTGCAAGGTTTGTCTCCTGTAAACCGGAACGCTGAAGATCTCGCTACTCTCTGACGCTCGCTGCTTCTGACTCGAGTCTCCTGGCGCTTTACGCTTCTCGCTTGATGTTTCGGTGCATGGCGGCTTCTGCTGCTGTAATGATAGCATAGCAACTATAATAATTGTAATCAAAATTCAAATTTTCATGATTCCAGAAGTTTTGAGACCTGGCGGTTCTTTAGGTTTCCTGCTGTTGTTAAAGCTGCTCTAAGCGAAGTTGGGTGACGTCTCTTCTTGTTGGCGTTCGAAGTATTGTCAAACGAAACGGAGGCTAGCTCGACCCTCCCTCCTCCTCATCGCTCCTCCTCCTCCTCATCCCGTCCCCTCCCTCCTCCTCCTCCTCCTCCTCCTCCTCCTCCTCCTCCTCCTCATCGCTCCTCCTCATCCCTCCTCCTCATCCCTCCTCCTCATCGCTCCTCCTCATCCCTCCTCCTCATCCCTCCTCCTCATCCCTCCTCCTTATCCCTCCTCCTCATCCTGTCCCCTCCATCTCCCTCCTCCTCCTCCTCATCGCTCCTCCTCATCCCTCCTCCTCATCGCTCCTCCTCATCGCTCCTCCTCATCGCTTCTCCTCATCCCTCCTCCTCATCGCTCCTCCTCATCGCTCCTCCTCATCCATCCTCCTCATCCCTCCTCCTTATCCCTCCTCCTCATCGCTCCTCCTCATCCCTCCTCCTCATCCCTCCTCCTTATCCCTCCTCCTCATCCTGTCCCCTCCATCTCCCTCCTCCTCCTCCTCATCCTTCCTCCTCATCGCTCCTCCTCATCGCTCCTCCTCATCCCTCCTCCTCATCGCTCCTCCTCATCGCTTCTCCTCATCCCTCCTCCTCATCCCTCCTCCTCATCGCTCCTCCTCATCGCTCCTCCTCATCCCTCCTCCTCCTCATCGCTCCTCCTCATCGCTCCTCCTCATCCCTCCTCCTCATCCCTCCTCCTTATCCCTCCTCCTCATCGCTCCTCCTCATCCCTCCTCCTCATCCCTCCTCCTTATCCCTCCTCCTCATCCTGTCCCCTCCATCTCCCTCCTCCTCCTCCTCATCCTTCCTCCTCATCGCTCCTCCTCATCGCTCCTCCTCATCCCTCCTCCTCATCCCTCCTCCTCATCCCTCCTCCTCAATCGCTCCTCCTCATCGCTCCTCCTCATCCCTCCTCCTCATCGCTCCTCCTCATCGCTCCTCCTCATCCCTCCTCCTCATCCCTCCTCATCCCTCCTCCTCATCGCTCCTCCTCATCCCTCCTCCTTATCCCTCCTCCTCATCCTGTCCCCTCCATCTCCCTCCTCCTCCTCCTCATCCTTCCTCCTCATCGCTCCTCCTCATCCCTCCTCCTCATCGCTCCTCCTCATCCCTCCTCCTCATCCCTCCTCCCCCTCCCCCCCACCCCCCACCCCAACCCCAAATCATTCTTGTCGGTGATTGGCTGGAACACTGTTTGTTATGTTTCGTGGTCCAGGCTGGGCCAGTTTGTTTTTGTTGCCGTTTGTGGAGCCTGTGGTGTCTACAGAGACCGCGTGTCTTCACTGTGTGTTCAGGGGACAGGCAGAGAGCGGATAGTGAGGAGATGTTTGCTGGATGTGACAAAAAAAATGTTGGCCTAAAAAACACGTGACATCGCTTAGAGAACCTTTAATGATTGATTTAACTTCTTTTTTTTACAGTCGTTCCTGGTTTACTAGAAAAGGGTTTAAGAATATGGATTTTTTCTAATAATTTTAGTTATTACCGTTAAGTATAACTAAAACTAAATAATAAAATAAAATAAACATTAACTGAAATAAAAAAATAAAACTTAAAAATAGTTTTTAAGTACTAAAATACATAAAACTGAAATTATATACAGTAGTCAACATTTGAAGTGGATCAAAAAAGTTCATTAAAGTTCATTGGTCAAAATTCATGTATAACTTGATGTATGATGAAAGGTTTTGATCCACTTCAAATGTTGACTACTGTGTGTGTGTGTGTGTGTATATATATATATAATGATTTCTGAAGGATCATGTGACACTGAAGACTGGAGTAATGATGCTGAAAATTCAGCTTTGATCACAGGAATAAATTACACTTTACTATATATTCACATAAAAAAACAGTTATTTATATAATAACATATAGTATATTAAATGATACTATAATAACACTGATTTCTACTTTATAAATTATTTCATGACACATTCATTGCCCATGGCATTTTAAGATTGTATTATTTTACATGACTTTTCCAGGTCTAGAAAGCATGCTTTTGAAATCACAGGCTTCCTCATATATCGCAGTTTTCCAGGTTCTTCCGAGGAAACAAACAGTAGTTAAGCGGGTGAATTAAGATAAGAAATATCTTATAATAATTTAAAGCGTTCATTGCATGTAATTTTGATTCAAAACCTTCTTCTGTGCAAAACTCCTTTTCTTATCACAGGTGAAATTGCATTGAACCTGCAAAATTCATTGCAGACATTATGATTTGCTTCATCGCCTTCTCTTTTCTTCTTCTGCAGCCCATCTTTGAGTGTGTGTGTGTGTGTGTGTGTGTGTGTGTGTGTGTGTGTGTGTGTGTGTGTGTGTGTGTGTGTTTCAGCATTTAACACTCACTCCGTCATCTTTCCTCCAGAGCGTCTGGATCTGGACGACCCGCAGTGGGACGACATCCACGTCATCACCGGCGCGCTCAAACTGTTCTTCCGAGAGCTTCCCGAGCCGCTCATCCCGTACGGATTCTTCCACGACATCGTCGAGACCGTCAGTGAGTGACAAGGAGAAGCCAGAGAAGCAGCATGATTAATAATTCATTATAATGACCGTTTATGCGTCTGTGTCCTGTAGAAATATCCAATTACCTGGATAAGGTGGAGCGCCTGAAGCTCCTGGTCATCAGCATGCCTCCGCCAAACCACGACACCTTGAGTCACATGATCCGACACCTGAAACGGTACCAGCACACGTTCTCTACACTGTTCTCCAATGCTTGAAGTCTGTGTTTAAATCAGGGGGGTTTTAGTGGCTGCAAAGGCGAAAATGCACCAAAAATCTATAAAAATGCTTCCAAAAAACAAGATTTGGTGCAAAAAAAATAGTCCTTGTTTTTAATATATATACGTAATGTCACATGGCAAAGTGCGGTTTCCCAAATAACAGCTTGTTTGCAAATGTGATGTTGATTTTATACAACAGTTCAATCAACAATATGTTATTAGGCGACTTATATTTTAGACACAATATTGTTTTTCTTATATTTTGGCAGTGAAGATTGTTCCAAACAGTAGAGCCATCGAGCAACACAGCTTCGGTTTCGTTACTTTTTAAACTAATCGTTTTAATGACTCACTCAGTCACTTCTGCTTTGTCCCTGAATGAATCAGTCGTTTTGAACGAATTGTTTGAATGATTCATTGACTCATTTGAGACCGTGATTTGCCGCCACCTACTGGCGGTTTAGTGTCATGTCATTTTATCTGAGGGACAAAGATTGAATGCTGTTTTTGTTTTCTGTCTGAGGGACGTCGTTAGGCCTATTTTAGGGGGGCTGAAGCTACCCCAAAATATTCCTGAGCCCCCCTAAATGATAATAAGAACAACAATAACAATTCGATTTATCAATAACCGTATCCTCATTCATATTTAGACGCAACAAATGATATATATCCAGGTACAAAAAATAGCCGAAAAGTCGGAAGTTGGACAGAAGTGCCAACTCTCACGCATTCACCGTGAGACACACGCGATTGACACTTTTCACACGCCACACATCCATTTTCTCACGCACAGAAAAATGGCGAAGCAAAGAGGACACGGAGACCGACAGACTAGACAGAGGTTACTTTATGATATCAAAGAATCTCAACTCTCAGATTCTGTCAATTTTATTACGAACTTCAAACAATAAATACTGTTTTGGCGCTTGTAAATGTTACGTGACAGATCCCTAGCGCACGTGAACCGATCATCTCTACTAGCTAATAGTAAATAAACACAAACACTGTTGAAAGATACAGTAGTAGGCTACAACTTACCGAAATGTATATTCCTCATACATAATATCAATCAATCAGTGTTTTTATCAGCGTGAAGAGGTCAATAAAACAGCTGGAGAACAATTGTCACATTTACCTCAGGAAAGCCATTTAATGACCATAATATAGGCTATAGCACGTAGTTGGCAAGAAAAAAAGAGCTATAGAGAGTATTTTGCTAAATATGTGTTCTATATTACATATTTATTATATTTTAACTTATATCATTAAATAAAGTTGTTGTTATTATAATAAAAAAACGCATTATATTTAATTTGAGTTATTTTTAACCTTAAATAATACTACCAGCTGATATATGTCTGTATGTTTACAGCTTTAGGTGAGTTGTTTTTTTCTTGAGAAAAATTAACACTTATCTTGAGTACCAAATATTTATCCAGATGAGTCAATATTAAATCAAATCACAATAATTGAATTGAACTGAAATAATAAAAAAGCGTAGCTTACCAGAAATTGTACCATGCACCATAAAATTTACATATTATTTTACACTTATGCTATACTAAAGCAGCTGAAATGGGCACTTTTTGTGACAGCAACCCTATCATTTTTGATCAAAGATGTGGCTTAACTTCAGAATTTGAACTAAAATCAGTATTCTTATGATTGCTCTGAACATTTCTGACTAAGTTCAACAAACATGAACATAAACTTAAAAAAAGAATTAATAAAAATGTAGGTGTGACGGAGTTGAGACTCTGGTAACAGGGTTGAAGATGATAACGGGGTTGAAGAGACAAATACAGCTAAACATATACATAGTTGTTTTTTACTCAAATTCACTGTAAGATTTTCTATAAATGCAAGTTACAAATACCCCCCCCCCCCCCCCATTTAATAGTAACATTAAATGTTACTATTTGTTTCAGAACGTTCAAAAGTAACATTCCCATAATGTTTGAAGAATGATAAATGTTTGCATAACCAAGAAAAATCATTTAAAAAACTGGATGTTTTGAACGTCCAGAGAACATTCAGTTTTTATAACTTGTTAGCTGGGAAAGTTAGCTGGAATCATCCACTAACTAGTGAGTAGATGACACTTTTAATGAAAATACTTGCTTGTTTTGTTGAACCTTTCACCTTATATTTGCTGTCCTCTATGTTCAGTTTTAATCAATTCCAAAGCAGTGAATCATTTGCAAAGCAACATATTAATTTGATTTAAATTCACTCACTATTCACAACCACAAAATACTTTTGGTCTCAACTGTACATCTAGTTTCATTATTTCAAATCAAACAATCACTCACTTTTAAGCGCTCTACTCTACGACTCATTCATAATGACACTCACCTTGAAATCAATTTCTCACCCATTAATCGCGCTCTGATTGGATTATGCAAGCTCCGCCCACTTGTCCTGCACCAATGAGAACACACATGCACTCATTGATCTCAGCTGATCAGGAGGTTTCTCTTCTCTTTATTTGTCTGTCTTTCTTCCCTTTGGTTTATGTCGATGAATACTTCCCTCTGTGATCTCTCCATCTCCTCTGGGTTTATATATTGTGTAGTTATATTGGAAGACTGCAGAAAGTGTCGTGATTGAGACACTAGAGGGCGCCGTGTGTCTTCATTACTAACAGACTGATGAGACTGAGAAATATATAAGTCTCATAACTATTAAAGCAATATCAGTCATTTATAATAAGCCTGAATTGAGTCTACGCCATAATACATACAGAAAATATAACATGCAGGGAAATTACACTCTAAATAATGAGCGTTTTAAATGTTACTCCTAGTTTCAGAGAACATTCAAAACGTAACTAATGTCATAGAGAACCTTTTTAAGTTCAAAGGCCACAAAGAAGCTTTAAAGCATCACTGATATGAAGAACCTCCACTGAAACGACAAACTGAATCTGAAAGGTTATTGATAAGAAGAAACGGAGAAAAGAAAGAAAGAAACACGTGCTTTAGAAGTGATCTCATAATTGTGCTTCCAAAGTCTGTGATCAAAAGTATGAACGTCTCATCATATTGTGCTGCATATGGTATGCAAATATTGCTGTAAAATGTATATTTATTTATTTATATATGTGACCCTGGATCACGTGACCAGTCTCGAGTCGCACGGGTTTATCTGTGGGAATATCCAACAATACATTGTATGGCTCAAAATTATCCATTTTTGTTTAATGCCAAAAATCATGAGGATATTCAGTAAAGATCATGTTCCATGAAGATATTTAGTAATTTCCTACCGTAAATATATAAAACATGTATTTTTGTGAGTGAATGCGGCACAATCGTGAACATAAATGCACAACTTTAAAGGAGATTTTCTCAATGTTTCGATTTTTTTGCACCCTCAGATTCCAGATTTACAAATATATTCATATTTTTAAATATTGCCCTATCCTAACCAAACACACATCAATGGAAAGATTATTTATTCAGCTTTAGATATTTAATGCACTTATTTATTTGCTGGGTTGCACATAGGATAATTGTTTTTAAAGTGGGAGATTGATTACAGGTGAAACTCGAAAAATTTGAATATCGTGCAAAAGTTCATGTATTTCAGTAATTCAAATTAAAAGGTGAAACTTATATATTTAGTATATATAACTATAGACATATGCATGATTATACTTTTCAGAGGGCCGACATTTCTGTATTTAAAATCCTTTTTTTTACTCATTTCATGTAATATTCTAATTTTCTGAAAATTTGAATTTGGGGTTTTCATAAGATAAAATTATAACTTTTGCACAATATTCAAATTTTTCGAGTTTCACCTTTATTGCACTGAATAGGATTGCACATAATTTCATTGTGCTCTTTTGTATAATGACACAAAAATTCTGATATGATCTGATTTTATACATTTATGCATCAAGCAGATGCTTTTATCAAAGAGCAAACAATGTTCATAACATACAATGCCAGGTTTATTAGACAACTAGAACGCAAGGTGAAATGCAGAGAAGAAACATCTGAGACAAAGTTGAAGTAAATGAAGATGGCACACTGTGGTTTGGTATCTCTGGAGGAAGTTACCCACAGGAAGCTCTTCGTTTCTCCTTCGCTTTTTCTGTTTAAAGCTGAAGTGTTGAGCAGTTTCTCTCTGGATCGGTCTTTCATCTGAATGTCTTGTTGTTCTGTTTAGGGTGAAGGAGAACTCCGACTGCAATCGGATGACGACTCAGAACATCGGCATCGTGTTCGGCCCCACGCTCATGCGTCCGGAGAACGAGGGCGGAAACATGGCCGTTAACATGCTGTACCAGAACCAGGCCATCGAGCTGCTGCTGAGCGAATACGAGCGGATCTTCGTGGCCGACGAGCAAACGGGATCTTACTGAGAACAGTGACACTTCTGTCCACGGGACGCGCCGATGCTGTTCAGGGATCCAAATCGCTAGTCGACCAATGAGAGCTGGTTATGAATGGGTGGATCTCATGAAAACGGGTCACATTTCAGCTCTAAACAATAGAAACTTAAAAAAATTTGCATAAAGAAAATACATTTTTAGGATCGTTTAGATATTATTTGAATGACAAACATTTTCACCATACATTTTCAGTGCTTACAGGTGTTTTTAAAAACAATTTACAGTAAAAATTCTCAAAAAACTCTTAATTTTGTCTGTAAAAAAATATAAACTAAATTTTGCATTAAGAAAATTAATTTTTAGGATCGTTTAGATATTATTTTAATGACAATTAAACATTTTCACCATACATTTTCAGTGCTTACAGGTGTTTTTAACAAAAAATTACAGTAAAAATTCTCAAAAAACTCTTAATTTTGTCTGTAAAAAATATAAACAAAATTTTACATAAAGAAAATACATTTTTAGGATTGTTAAGATATTATTTTAATCACAATTAAACATTTTCACCATACATTTTCAGTGCATACACGTGTTTTTTAATTTTTGTACAGTAAAAATTCTCAAAAAACTCATACTTTTCTGTAAAAAAATAAACAAAATTTTGCATTAAGAAAATACATTTTTAGGATCGTTAAGATATTATTTTAATGACAATTAAACATTTCCAGTGCATCCAGATGTTTTTGTTTTTTTGTACAGTAAAAATTCTCCAAAGCTCTTTAAAGTGTTGTCTCTAAAAACATTTTTTTTTTAATTGCATAAAGAAAATACATTTTTAGGATCGTTAAGATATTATTTTAACGACAATTAAACATTTTCACCATACGTTTCCAGTGCACCCAGATGTGTTTTTTAAATTTTTTATACAGTAAAAATTCTCCAAAGCTCTCTTAAGTTTTGTCTCTAAAAAAATATTAGCACAATTTTGCATAAAAAAATGATTTTTTTTTAGGATCGTTAAGATAATATTTAAATGACAATTAAACATTTTCAACATACATTTTCAGTGCATGCAGATGTTTTAACATTTCTGTACAGTAAAAATTCTCCAAAGCTCTAAAGTTTTGTCTCTAAAAAATATAAACAAAATTTTGCATAAAGAAAAGGATAGACATGAAACTGCTCCATTAATTCTTTCAAATAAATAATATAAAATGTTAAAATTTAACATTATTTAACATACATTTTAAAATGGTTTTTTTAATCCACTATTGTTTTATATAGAATTGTTCTATAGTCTGTACAGTATTTAATGCAATTACATCAGAAGTAACTTTTTACTTTACTTTTTTCAAGGGAAAAGTAATTAAATTAAAGTAATGCATTACACCCAACACTGAAAATGATGTATTTATTAATTATGATTTAATTAATAATAACAATATTATGCAAAAATATTATGTTTTTGGGTGACCTGAAAGTGACTTGTTTTGTGAGATTTACTGTGTGTGTGTGTGTGTGTGTGTGTGTGTGTGTGTGTGTGTGGCGATCCGTCTTTCAACAGATTTCATCCCTAGTGCCTTTTAAGTGTTTTTACCTCAAATGATTCCCTTCTCAGAGCTCGTGTAGTTTTAATGCACAATGCAAAAGACAAAAAGCTTTCAAATTAAGCTGTACGTGTCACTCAAAAATAATAAAGATCAGCACAGGTCAAAAGTTGAGTCATTTAGTCATTTAGTCATTCGCCTTTTAATGGAGAAATAAAACTGGGTGCAATTCGCTCCAGATACGACGTAATTTCCTTTCCATTGTTCCGATGCGGTCGTTGAGTGTCTGTGAGAGATGGAGGAAGCTCAGAGGTGTGTGTGTGTGTGTGTGTGTGTGTGTGTGTGTGTGTGTGTGAGAGAGAGAGAGAGAGAGAGAGAGAGAAAGAGAGAGAAAGTGTGTGTGTGGCTGTGTGTGTGTGTGTGTGTGTGTGTGTGTGTGTGTGTGTGTGTGTGTGTGTGTGTTGTGCCAGTCTCAGAGCTCCGCTGCCATTTGTCCAAAACTCTGCTTTTAATAACAGAACAAAAGAGGAACTAAAAATGCATATGTTTAAAAAATGTGCGTCCCCCATGCCGCGGTTTGGTAATTTTATATGGACTGTGGCTTTGGCTCTCGACAAAAAGATCCAGGCAGAAGAAAAGAACCGGGAACGCTTACACACTTTTTAATGTTTGATTTTATATATTTATTAATTTTTTTATTTTCTTATTATTTCAATTCCACAAGGGGCCGCAAAGAAGGTTTCTGGAGGAGGTTCTCCAAAAGCAGAACAGAAAGGACTGATGTTGTATTGTTATTTCTGAAATAATTCAGTGTTACAAGGTCACACATTATTAATAGATGAACCTTCACGGCCCGTTTATAAGCTTAAAACGATGGTTTCACCCAAAAATGATCATTTACTCTCCTTCATGTCACTCCAAAGTCGAACCGGTTTGACTTTCTTTCTTCTGTGAAACACAAAATGTTTAAGCCATGGAAAAAGAAACTGGAAATATTCTCTTTCAGCTTTCAAATCTTTATTGCATTTCCGTGTATATTTGAACAGGACTGTGTACATTGTGCTAAACATCTCCTTTTGTGTTCATACGGAAGAAAGAGAGACATCAAAGATGAACTAGTTCTTTAAAGAGAAACAGGCTTTTGGGTGATAGAGTGATTCATTCAGTTTCATTGTCTCTCCTCGTGTTTCTGAAAACTCTCCTACGCTTCAGAGTCTCTGAATATTTTATTTTAATGTATGAACTCTCAGTTTTGTGTGATGTTTGCTTTCGTTATCCGTCCATGATGAGGACGACTCAATCGCTGTAATTTGCTCTTTCTTCCTTTAAATTCTGTATTTCAGAATTATGACAATAAAAACATAAAATCTATATGAAAAGACCTTCTGTTTTGATTTATTCTGAAGTGACAGAAGATAATACAGCAATGAGACTCATATCAGCTCATAAGACGGTTTACATGCATTAATAATGGTCAAAAAAGAGCTGAATTATTTATAATGTAAGTATCACTTGTTCTATAGAGGATTTATTTTAATTTCAATAAGTTTACTGCACTGTAAAAAGATTCCAGCTATTTACACTATGTAACTTTTGGCCTTATAGAGGTTTATAAAACTGCATGTATGTTGCGGAAGAACGTTGTTTTGGTTGTGCTTCGGCTCTGCGTGACTGCGGATGAATATGATTAGGCCTATCATGCGGTTTATAAAACATAAACATTCATTGTTAGGCTTCAAAGATATAACCAGTTTCGATGGAAATGATCTCAAGATGACTAGCTGAAGATGTGTAGCTTTACCTATTAAAAGACACGGTACGTCCTTAAATAAATTCTAGAACAGTGCTAAAACAACTATAATGAAATTATCTTCACAATTAACTCAGTTAGAGACAAGTCATCTGTTCAATAAAACACCTTACTCACCTGTTGAGTAATAAAAACATCATCATCTCCGCGTCGCTTTTACAACATTTCAATCCCTCAGTTCTCGCCATCTTAGAAAAGCCAAAACTGCCGGAGCAACTTTTCTCTATTTACGGATATGACGAGACACGCACGTGTCAGTACCACCAGGTCCAGGTGTGTAGGCAATTTCCAGCGAAACATTTCTCCGTCTAAAATATAAACACTCATGCTGCATTCCAGACGAGGATATCCCAAATATCCCAAATTAAATGTCCCACTTAAGAGTTCCAGCCAATCACACTTCATGTTGTTGACCACAGGATGTCGCCACGACACAAGTCTTGTTTTTGTGTCAATTATGGCAAAAACTGAATAAAACTACAGAAAATTGCTTTGAAAACAGCTGACGAAAAGCAAAAACGAAGGTATTATTAGGCTACATAAACTTTTTACATCAAATGTCTCCCTGAGGTTGTGGTTGATTGATGATGTAGGCTAGTCCGAGTTGGCGAGTTCACAGGTCGAATGTTCCAGAAGTTATTTCCAAGAACGAGGTTGGAAAAATCAAAATTCCGAGCTGTCTGCAACACAACGTTATAATAGGCTTACCATAGTGAATCAGGGTGAGACGAAACACATTTTTGAAGAAGGGTCTCATTATTTATTAATTTTGAACCAAAAAAGTTAAAGTGTAGCCTACACTGTAAAAAAATATATGATCAGTAAGTTATGACAACATATGTTTTTACATTGCTTTAACTCATCAAAATAAGTTAAGCAATTTCAGCGTTTTTATAAATGATACTACAAGATTCAACTAATTCAACAGGTCAGTTTAGTGTAATTTAAGTTGTAATTACGTCAAAATCCAAGTTGATTGTACCTAAAAATTTAAGTGCGCAACTTTTACAGTGTACATTTAAGTTCATCTGCTGCCTTAAATTAAAGTCCCCCTGTGATGAAAATCCAGCTTTTAATGTTGTTTATGTGTCTGTGTGGTGTTTTTAATCTGCTTTAAGACAAACCATGTGTAAATTCATAAGTCGACAGCATTGCTGAGTATTTCCTCCTTAAAACTGCAGTGAACCAAAGACAGTCTCAAAAACACTGACGTTTCTGACGTCACAAACTACCTTGTAACCAATCAGATCAACGTGTGATCGTCAACCAGTGGATCTCTGAGCTGAGTGAGTGAGTGGAGGCGGGGCTCATTTGCATATTCATAGAACCGCGCATACTAAATGAGGCAAGGGTGTCGAGTTACAGTCAAGAAATTTTAAGGCATGAAGAAATTTATTTTTCAAGGAATTTTTTTTTAAATATGTCATTTTGGTGACCACAGGGGGACTTTAAGTAAATTAAGTATAATCTAATTGGCTGTCAAGTCATTTCAACCTTAGATTACATTAAACTGACTTTAAACTGAAACTTGTATAACTTATAAAGAAAGTTGAAATTGCTTTAATTACACTGGTGATGAGTTCATTTCTTTTGACGCTTTTCTGTTTCTCTCAGAGATGCAGATGAGCAACATCTCTGAACCCAGAGACCCTTATAGAACTAAATGTTATAAAAATGTAAAACAACATCCGTTTGCAGCCCATCTGACCTTAACCACACCGCTGGGTGTTTAGGTGGAGGCCAGAAATCTGTGCCGTTTTGAGTCAGTAGTGTAAACGGGACCCCCCCACCACCATTACCACGGTAAAGTGACACTTGCCTCAACTCAACGCCACTCATTTCAAGTCATTAGAAAGAAATCGTTACAGTAAAAAGAAATGACTGGTGATTTGTCTGTTGGATTTATGATCTGTGTGATGAATAAGCATGACACTGCATTTTTCACTCGTTACAAATATTGTGTTTCTTGAGATTTGACTTTTAAAGCAAAACCATTACAGCTTTGAAAAGCACAATAAAAACTCCAGCGACCGCTTTTGTTTTGTTTTTTCAAAATATGTACAACTTTATTACAAAGATTATGTATTAACATTTCAACAAAGCTTAGAAATTTTGTATAAAAATAACACTGGTGAAAATACTGCACGATTCTCGTGTGCAAGAAGCATTTGGTCCGTGTTTACAGGTAAACTCAGCATATATGAAGAAGAAAAGTCGAGTAATAAGGGAATGAAGCACCGTTTCGCATGTATTCAGTGCAACTCATATAACACACTTTATGGATTCCAGCTTTCCTTATTTCTTTCTCAAAAGGACACTTTATGATAGTATTGCAACATGAATTGGTGCAAATATTTGATGCGTGTTTGTTGAACAGCTCGTGCTGAAAAGAAGGTGAAAGTTTGAGCTTTCTATGTCTGTCATTATCGGCCAATTTTACAGTTTCTCCAGTTCATAAATATCAAATCTGTGTTTAATCTTGCTCTGAGTTATAGTGCAGTCCGAGATAATTATGACATAGAAAACCATGAAAGCCGGCTGAATGATCCATACGCTAACCAGTCATTAGCTAACCCTCGATTAACTGTGAATGCTGGTCAAATCCTAGACTGTAAATACTTATTATATTTTGTGTTGAAATATTTAATATTTCAATACCTGTGGTTGTCTCATGTAAATATTAAATGAGCATGAGGTCATGTTTCAATCTAAAATCAAAAAGGAAAAATATTATATATATATATAATATAAAGAAAATGAAGCCAACTTTTAGAACCATTAAGATTTTTGCATTGTGACATTTTTTTATAATGCAATTATTTTTTATATTTTTATATCAGCATAAATTAAAGGCAGTACAAATACCATGTATACAATATTTTTGCATTACAATAATAAAGATGAGAATATATATATACATATATATATATAGTTTGTTATAGCAGATTGCAATAATAAAAATGAGATTATATACATATATAGTTTGTTTGTAATATCAGATTGATATAAAAAAAATAATAATATAATTCTCCCCGTACAGTAATGATAATTTAATGCCAGTGTGAAAACTCTTAATGGTCCTAAAAACAGGCATAATTTTTAATGCAACATATAATTTCATATTAAATTTAATTTGGTGCAAAAATGACCTACTCTTGGCAGTTTTTCTTAGATCATTAATTCTTGGTGTTTATCAGCATTGAGTAATGTCTTTCTTCTGCCTCTGGATTGTGGCGATGAATCAAGTCTTTGGAGAAACGTGTGTGTTGGTCTATATATTTGTCTTTGGTCGATCGAGTTTGTTCTCAGTTCACAGGCTTTGAACACTAAAGAGGACGCGAGTGCCAGTCAGTGAATGTGTGTTTTCACATCTTTGGTAAACCCTGCTGAAGAGTCTCTCGTCTCACTCCGTCATGTCTTCATGTTTCTCACTTCTGGAGGGTTTTTCCTCGGTTTCTTCCTCTCTTTCTCGGTCATAGGTGTGGTTTCTGAGGGAGTTTTCCTCTTCCTCCTCATCTCTGAACTCCAGGGCCGTTCCCTCCATGCTGGAGTCGCTGAGGAAGACGGGTTCGTCGGGTCCCTCGGGTTCCTCGGGTTCTTCGGGTCCCTCGGGAACGGCCCCGTCCGGGTCACCGTCTCGACTGCAGAAAGCGTAGCGGTGGTTCATGTGCTGCGAGTACGAGCCCGAGTGAGAGAAGCGTTTGCCGCACTTGTCGCACTGATACGGTTTTTCTCCCGAGTGCAAACGACTGTGCTCAATTAAATGATGCTTGTGTTTGAAGGCCTTCTTACAGGTCTGACACTCGTGAGGACGCTTTCCTACAGGAGCAAACAGAAAGTGCAGTTAGACTCCTGTATATCTCTGTCTTTATCTGAATATATATATATATATATATATATATATGTATAGTATTTTTTAGTATTGTGTATAGAAATACTTAAAGGGTTAGTTCACCCAAAAATGAAAATTCTGTCGAGAATACTTTTTGTGCGCAGAAACAAACAAAAATAACGACTTTATTCCACTTTTAATTTCCTTCTCTCTGGGCCTCGAGTCTTTTGACGTAGTGTTTAAGCGTAGCGCGTCTGTGTTGCACGTCACCACGTATCACACACATGACCAGCGTCGCCCAATAGTGAGCCTACGTGGTGACGTGCAACACAGACGCGCTACGCTTAAACACTACGTCAAAAGACTCGAGGCCCAGAGAGAAGGAAATGAAAAGTGGAATAAAGTCGTTATTTTTGTTTGTTTCTGCGCACAAAAAGTATTCTCGTCGCTTTATAAACTTAAGATTGAGCCACTGGAGTCACTTGGACTATATTAACAATGTCTTTAATGCATTTTCTGGGCCAGCAAGTTATAGTGTCCATAAGCCTATGGAGGAGTGAGACAGCTCTCAGATTTCATCAAAAATATCTTAATTTGTGTTCCGAAGATGAACGAAGGTCTTACGGGGTTGGAACAACATGAGGGAGAGTAATTACTGACAGAGTTTTCATTTTTGGGTGAACTAACACTTTAAGAAAACTATATATATATATATATATATATATATATATATATATATATATATATATACATATATATACACAAAATATCATACAACACTTTAAATAAAAAAATATATGATATTTTAAAAATCTAAATGTTATGTGTTTATACATGTACATAAAATGTAATATATTTATTATATTATATAATTTAATATATATGATTAAATACATAATATTTCATATAATTCACATATATATAACATTTTATTTACTATTTTATATATATATATACTTCAGAATACTATATGTATGTTTTATACATACTGTATATTACTAAGTATTTCTATATATATTTATACTTATATATTTCAAA
>NC_137131.1:1260000-1285000 GCF_949319135.1 Squalius cephalus | reverse complement strand
CCGCGCCTCGTCTCCCACCTCCCGACGGAGCATCTCCTGAAGGAGGTGTTCGAATTTACTACGCGACTGAAGCAACGGCAGCAACGTTGTGCCTTTAAACACACCCGTCCTCATGGCCAAATCATCTGCGGGATCCCACGTCCGGCTCAAAGTGGGAACAGCGGACTCCAACGGGAACTTTCCCCGGTTGCAGTTTCTCCCGCCGACCACAGGGGGTGACGTAGGCGATGGGAAGACGGGCGTCAAGTACGCGTGATGGGAGTGTCCGTTAAAATGAGCTGCGTTCCCGCTGAGGCACTTCTTGCTGCTGAGGTGTGAGCTGTAGGATCCCGAGTGACTGAAGCGCTTCTTACAGTTCGAGCACTCGTACGGCTTCTCGCCTGCGGACACAGAGATTCAGTCGATAACTTTATCCCTTAAAACTCATCTTTGATAATCAGAATGACATATTTCAATGTTTAACCTATGAAAATAATTTCTTCATGCCTTAAAATAGCTTGAATGTACCTCGACACCCTTGCTTCATTTAGTGTATGCGGATTCATGAATATGCAAATGAGCCACGTGTCGATAACTTAATCCCTTAAAACTCATCTTTGATAACCAAAATGACACATTTAAATGTTTTTTCCTGTGAAAATAATTTATTCATGCTTTAAAATAGCTTGAATGTAACTCGACACCATTGCTTAATTTAGTATACGTGGGTTCATGAATATGCAAATGAGCCCCGCCTCCACTCACTCACCCACTCCAGCTCGGATTACCTGATCCAAGTGGAAATATTGGTTTAATTCAGACGAATATGTTTCAAACAGAAACTGATTCAGAAGAAGAAGAGAAAGAGTGAATCATACAGGCTCTTCTACAAGAATATTAATGCGCTCTCTACAACGTCGGACACATAACTGTAATTATGATTAACAGTTGGCTTGACTAAGTTATCAAACAGCTAGTAATCTGTTGATAATAAACAGGTGTTTTTGAGTTTTTGAGTGTTGACTTATGAATTTACACATGGTTTGTCTTAAAAATATATTTAAAACACCACTTAAGACATATAAACAACATTAAACTCTTGTTTGGTTTTTTTACCACAGGTGGACTTTAATTGTATCTGATTGGTGTATTTTTAGTCTTATGCATGTTTTTTATTGTACATTTTTTTTTTTTTTTAGCTTTATTCAGCATCACGTTTTAGAAGTATATGTAGAGAAATTCATTGAATCTCGTGACAAAAATTATGAGAAAAGTTGAAATTATAACAAAAAGTCATAATTTTTATATTGCGTCAACAACTTTTTATATAATATATTCCTAACTTTTTATGCCCTAATTATGACTGTCATGCTTATGATTTACCAAAGCGTGATTTTTTTCTGAAAATTTTGGTTTTCTTATGTTGTGGAAATGGGCTTATTTTTCTCCAAAACCAAAAGAAAAATATTTTGCATTATGTGAATAATATATATAATAGGATAATTAAAATACATAAATAAATGTATTATTTTATAAAAAAAAAATAATATATATTTTATATAATTTATATATATATATATATATATATATACATTCTAAAATTAAAATGATGTTCCAGATCATTTAAATTTTCATTACTCTAAAAATTACATTACAGCAATAAGAATTTAGCATATAAATGTGCAGAGAATTCCTAATGGTGGTAAAATATTAATATTTCTTCATGCATGATGTAAATTTCGTGTGAAATATGACTTGTGCATTTTTTTAAATCCACTTTTGCTGGTTGTGTTTCTTACCACTGTGAATGCGCAGGTGCTCTTTGAGGTGATGCTTGTATTTAAAGGCCTTTCCACACTGATTACACTTGAACTTCCTGCTCTCCATACTGGGCTCAGGCAAGGAATTCTGGGACATACATGAAATCATGAGCAGTTAGCACACATCTATTCGTGTGTCATTCGTTCTGGGGTGTGTTTCCCAAAAGCATCGTTAGCCAAATATGTTCACAAGTTCCGTGGTTATCAGCAGTTCAACGAGTCTGTGTTTCCCGAAACCATCGTTCTAACGAAAATTCGCAAACAGCATCGCAGAGTTGTGTGTTTGTGGTCAGAAGCAGAGTTTCTAGTTTGCATGACATGTGGACTCAATTAATCCTTATCTTGAGCGGAATAAGAAAGCTGACATTCAGTGCAACCTGTGTCTTTTATTTAGAATGCATACAAATGTCATTTACATCTTTTGGTTTGTCAAGAGATTTAAAGCACCGTTTTTGAAGAGTGCGCATGTGCAAATGAGCTTTAGTGCGTGAGAACGAGCCTATGATTGAATCTGGAAATAAAGCAAAATAACTGAGAAAAATGAGAAATAGTCCTCAGATGTCATGTCTGTAATTTATATCAAAACATCTTGCGTTAATTCGATCTCAAACAGATTCATTAAAAGTAGTTATTACTCCAAGACCTGCGTTACATCATTAACCAGCGTGGTTGAACGACCAATTTGCGACAGTACGGTTTCGGGAAACAGTCGTGACTATAGTTGATTTCTTCAACGATGCATCTAACTAGTTAAAGCTGCAGTCCGTAGTTTTGTCGCCCTCTCTGTTCGAAATCTGCAACTGCAGTTATTCACGGAATTATCAACTTGATGAGGGTTGTGTCTCGGCACGGCACAGCGCGGATGAATCCAGTGTTTTGAGAAGAACGTGCGGCTGTCAGTCGGTGTGGATCCTGGCATTCGCAATCACAGATTCTGCTATTTGGAAATATGACCAGAATAAGAATTTTCACTGGAAAATGTTCTGAACAAGTAACATCCACTTCTGTTCTGACCAACTCAGGGGGAAAAAGCATTGCAGTAAATCGCGCCAATTAAATCTAACGATCGCTAATCATATCACGCCAAACC
The DNA here is from genome assembly GCF_949319135.1 of Squalius cephalus. NCBI lineage: Eukaryota > Metazoa > Chordata > Actinopteri > Cypriniformes > Leuciscidae > Squalius > Squalius cephalus. The sequence goes on along the minus strand of NC_137131.1, from coordinate 1,282,111 downwards.
GTGCAAATTATACTTTATTCTCAAATTGTTAATGTTAACAACATCAGCATTGCGTGACATTCAATGCCCTTCCGATATTATCCTTGTTTCCGCATGGGCCGGTGTCAGTCTCTTTTTCTGTAGCCGCTCCGAAGTCTTTTGCGTTTTACAGCGGGTGAATCTCCTATTAATTGTCGTTTGAACATTTATGGATCCGCCATCAAATTGATCAGTTTAATCATATCCAGTTCTGTGAGAAAAGGCTATAAATCTCCAGCATCCTCACACTCATCGCCGACTAGCCGAGACTCTTCTTTATGTGGACAGATGTGACGGAATGACGGTTAATTTTTAACCCCAAAAAGTTACGGACTGCAGCTTTAAGCAGCGAGTTACGACGTTGTACGGGAAACACACCCCTGCATGTGTGTGTGTGACGTACCTTCTCGTGCGTGTGAGCGTGGAGAGTCAGGTGCCGCTCCATCTGAGACCGGTACGGGGAACTGAACCCGCAGAGAGGACACACACTGTCTCCCGCGTCCCGGGCCGGGCAGAAGCTCAGGTGTTCCCTCAGAGACTGGCAGGTCCGCTGGCAGTACGGGCACGTCTGCGGGGCGTCAGGGTTTAGCGGCCCACCGTCTGCACACCCGAAGAGAGATTATCTGATTAGTCTGATTCATTCAATTTATCTGATGCATTTGTGTAAGAAAAATATTCATATTTAAAGGGTTAGTTCACCCAAAAATGAAAACTCTGTCAGTAATTACTCTCCCTCATGTTGTTCCAACCCCGTAAGACTTTCGTTCATCTTCAACACAAATTAAGATATTTTTGATTAAATCTGAGAGCTGGCTCACTCCTCCATAGGCTTCTCTGTTATTGAAACTTGCCGGCCCAGAAAGTTAGTAAAGAAATCTTTAAAATAGTCCAAGTGACTACAGTGGCTCAATCCACTGTATAATATTTGAATAAAGTTGTTATTTTGGGGGGGTTTTGAGCACAAAAAGTATTTTCTTCGCTTGATAAACTGAAGGTTGAGCCACTGTAGTGATGAAAAGTTAACGAAAGTCTTACGGGGTTGGAACAACATGAGGGAGAGTAATTACTGACAGAATTTCCATTTTGGGGTGAACTAACCTTTTAATACGCTACAAAGTAAAATTCTAGCTTCCGGCAGATGAACATACACAGTCTCCACTTACGCCTAAAGCGCAACTTACGTAACCCGTGACGTCAGAAGTAGCGTAGAGCGTCATGGCGTAGCGTAAATATCAGCAGTGCGTTGCATTACTCGCATAAGTTGCGCTTAGACTTAAGTCGAATCCGTATGTTCGTTTGGCCGGAAGCTAGTTATTTTAGTTGATAAAGTTTTAAATATTAATATTTTTCTTACACAAACTCATCCCTTCGCTTCAGAAGGCCTTTATTAACCCCTTGGAGCCTGTGGAGTTCATTTATGATGAATAGATGCACTTTTATGATGGATAGATGCACTTTTATGATGATAGATGCACTTTTATGATGGATAGATGCACTTTTATGATGAATAGATGCACTTTTATGATGGATAGATGCACTTTTATGATGAATAGATGCACTTTTATGATGGATAGATGCACTTTTATGATGGACAGATGCACTTTATGATGGATAGATGCACTTTTATGATGAATAGATGCACTTTATGATGGACAGATGCACTTTTATGATGGATAGATGCACTTTATGATGGATAGATGCACTTTTATGATGGACAGATGCACTTTTATGATGGACAGATGCACTTTTATCATGGATAGATTCACTTTTATGATGGATAGATGCACTTTTATGATGGATAGATGCACTTTTATCATGAATAGATGCAGGGTTGCCAACTCTCACGCATCTGGCGTGACACTCACGCTTTCAGCATCAATCTCACGCTCTCACGCACACGCAAGAAATGTCACGCCAAAATCCATTTTTCTCCCCTCTCAATCCGTTCATTTTCTGTTGATGACTAGACCACAGCGTATTAATGACAGGAGAGGAGTTTAAGGCCCACAGCTGTAACATCTGCCTACAGCGTTCTCACTGCAGTATATTCTGATCGTTGATTCGCTGAAAACCTACGTCAGTTGCGTGTGAAAAGCTCAGAGAGAGTTCAGAGCATAGGTTCGGAGTCGGAGCCACTGATGCGCGTTTGAAAGTTTGGATGACAATGTAAGCAGATAATAAAATGGTGTGCCTTTCACTCACGGGCGTAATTTCCTATGTGGACGGGGGGGACATGTCCCCTCCTCTTTTCGAAATCCCGTTCGTTTCCCCCTCACTTTCAAATTAGTTTGTTATGATTTTTTAACTGCACGCCGTCATCGACAAAGAGGAGCAGGACCGAGCGGGACACGGAGCACCTGCCTGCGTCAATGCACGCAGCCGCGTCCAGGAACGTCGCTTGCACACACCAAAAATACCTCACTGAAAGTTCTAATGAGCAGGTATCGCTGTCTGTGAATGTCCTGATGCACACACTCACACACACACAACGCACAGAAAGACTCGCGTGTCAGAATCAGTTTTGCTGGGCAGTTCTCTTTCGCGCTTGAACGAACAATAACACATGCCAAAATGTCAGTTTTGTCGAGTATCCTCATAACAATAAGCAGTCTTAAATTAGTTACATAAAGTCTTAAATGAACAAGAGTAAATGAGAAAATGAGATGCGTGAGAGCCTGTCAGTAGCGGCAGATCTTAAAGTGACAGCAGCCTCTAATTCTGTAGTCAGTAAAGTTAACCAAAGAGGGAACAGAGAAAATCACTCACTGCTCTTGACTAAAGAACGCTTGCAGCTTTAATAAGGATTAATCTAATTTAATTCATCATTTATGCAGTGCGGACTGTTTGATAACCTAATTCTGTATATTTCAATAAAGAAAGAAAGACATATTTTTCTTTTAGATAGTTAAGTAGCCTACTATATTCTTTTTGGCAGAATTGATCATAATAATCACTTAATTATTTCCTGGATTTTGTATCATCATAGTCCCTAAAGGTATGTACTGTAAATGCAGGAAATGTGATTAAAATTGTGAAAAAGATTTTTGCTTTTTTTAAAGTGCAAAAACTTTTTCCCCCATTTTGTGTGATGATCAAAAAAATGATCAAAGGTTGCCCAGATTGTGTTGAGCCTGCCACAGTCAAATGCGGATGCTGAGGTGAACCTTTTCAGGCCTAAACAAGACTGACACCAGGAACTGACTGTCACTCACTCGTTTGTTCGATCTCGTTCATTAAAATGAACAAATCTTTTTTCGAGTCATTTCATTCATTTAAGGGGCTTTAAATGTTATACTTTTAACAGCCAAATTCCCCGGACACATCCACCTACGCAGTCTTTATCATATTCTGAATTAAGAAATCATTAAAATGCAGTAAAAAATAATTTACAGGGAACATAATTACTTTACCTTCCGAGTCTTTCGTTCATTTGTCACGTGACAGACGCAGTGAACGTTCATGACCGGATTGAACCCTGCTTCAGATACGAGCTCCTGCAGAGGTAGTGAAGCAGGCCGACACTGCCACTGTGGCATAGGCTACCTACAACAGGCCTCATGTGTGAAACTGTGCTGTGGTTTGCTGGGGAGGTGGAGTAACTATTATCTGTCCCTTTTGTTTTGAGATTTCTTACTGTTTTGATGTTGTTGTTTTACATGTTTGTTATTTAATCACCTCTATCTTTATTTTTTTTATAGTGCCATCAATAAATTAATTGTACATTTTGAAAATTATTATTATTTTTTTTTTTTCAAAAATCAGGGTTTATACTAAGTAAACAAGGACTGATGTTTTTAAAATTAGGGTTAGGGTTACGCGCGCGCACTGATGTTTTACAGAGTCTCACTCCAGCCAAAGTCCCAAAGTTGGCAACCCTGTAGATGCACTTTTATGATAGATAGATGCACTTTTATGATGAAAGATGCACTTTTATGATAGATAGATGCACTTTTATGATAGATAGATGCACTTTTATGATGATAGATGCACTTTTATGATGGATAGATGCACTTTTATGATGATAGATGCACTTTTATGATGGATAGATGCACTTTTATGATGGACAGATGCACTTTTATGATGATAGATGCACTTTTATGATGGATAGATGCACTTTTATGATGGATAGACGCACTTTTATGATGGACAGAGGCACTTTTATGGACTTCAAAACAGAAACGGCCATTCACTGCCATTATAAAGCTTGGAAGAGCCAGGACATTTTTTTAATATAACTCTGATTGTGTTCGTCTGAAAGAAGAATGTCATATACACCTAGGATGAGTTGATCCCATCATGGGATCATTTTCATTTTTGGGTGAACTATCCCTTTAATCTCCTTGTGTCAGATAAACTGCAGGTGATGCTGGTGTACCTTTGGCCTCAGGTGAGTCGTGTTCTCCCGGTGACCAGCAGACCGGAGACATGTCGTCCTGAACGCCGTCTAAATGATACGAGTTCACGGATCCGTTGTGTTTCTGTGTGTGAATCGGACTGAGCAGGTTTGACACTTTCCTCAGCTGAACCACTGAGTCGTAATGAGGCACATCATCCATCACATGAGCGTCAGTCTGACCTGAGACACACACACACACACACACACACACACACACACGCTCAGATCAACGTCAGGAATTACATCACAAAACAGGTGGAAAAGATACAGAGAACTGAATTTTTTTGATAGCAAAAAGAACCCTTATCATGTAAACGCAACAAAACAACATACAACAAAATGTATAAAGTAAACAAAAATGCAAAAGAACAGTAATAAATAATAATAAGAAAGAATCAGAACATTTTAACTAGATATCATTTCTGGACTGACATGTTTCAATCCAGATTAAATTAATTATGACATAAAAAATTTGACTTAAAAGTAAAAAATTATGTCATATTTCTGACATTTATGTCACATATTTAACCTAGTATCTCATAGTTAACTTTTTTTTTCTAACTTTTTCTGTCATAATTCTGACTTTTTATGTCATGCTTATGATTTACCAAGGCATGTTTTATTTTTCTTATATGGTGAAAATGGGTTTCCATACATTTTACTCCAAAATCAAAAGCAAAGTATTTTGAATAAAGATAATAATTGTTATTTATTGCCTTAATATTATATATATATATATATATATATATATATATATATATATATATATATATATATAAATATATATATATATATCTGCATATATAATATTAAGGCAATTTATAAGCATTATTATCTTTATTCAAAATAATTTGTAAACATTATAAATATATATATAAAAAATATATATATCAATATATATATATATATATATATATATATATATATATATATATATCAAAAGAGAAGTATTTTATATATATAGATTTGTATATTTTTATAGTGTCTTTATATTTTTTCAATAATTTATTATTATTATTTTCATGACATTTAACCCCTAGAAATAAATAAAAATATAAAAAACAATAAACAACATAGCGAATACAAAAATCTGAATGTTTGTTTAAAAACTTCAATAGTGTTTTGTACTAGTTCAGTTTACGACGTCACAGTGCTTTGTCTTTATATCGGCCTGTTGTCATTAATCCCCATCAGAGATGTTGTGTTTGTGAGGTTGTGCGACTCTCGTTATGAAGGAACGCTTAAACTTGAGAGAAAATCGCACGAATGTTGCAGAAATTCTCCCTTGAAACCAACAAAACTGAAGCACAAGCAGAGCAGCGATGCCAGCGTGTCCTCAAATGCTTGCAGATGTTGGTCTCTCGTGTCGTGTGTTATAGACGAACTCCAGCGTTTGATCTCGAGAAGCTCTTGATTTCAGAAGAGGAGCTTCACCTCGTCTGATGTGAGGAAACATGATGACGGTTGATGAGCGCAGCAGTTTTTGTGTTTCTGCATTTCTGTAACGAATATCGTCAGAATCACGGAGGCGGTGGAAATGAGTCATTACAGCGATGATGATGATAATTACTCTTTTTTTAAATGTGTCAAGTCATATCGTGTGATGATTACACACAGGAAGCTGACACGAATGTAGGCCAGTGCTGTCTTTGACATAGTTTAAAAAATTCAATAAAAAAAAATTAAAACCCAAATTCTACAAACATAGTAGAGACCCGTTCAAGACGGAGACAAACACTTAAAACTGGGTTTTAATGTCTCTTTAGGCTGAATGGATTTGTGTTCAAAATACAATATATTATGATCATATATATGTATATATATATATATATATATATATATATATATATATATATATATATATATATATATATATAAATTATTTTGCATGTTTAATTTTTGTACATAGTACAGACCGGTTCAAAGGTGAGAAAAAAACTGTTTAAAATTGCCATTATATAAATATATGCTTTTTTAAACTTGATATTTGACATTGTTGTCACATGACATCATTATTGACATACATTGTTTATATTTTGCATTTTAAATTTTTGTACAGACTCCTTTAAGGGTGAGAAAAACACTTAATATTTGTATTATATATATATGTGTGTGTGTGTGTGTGTGTGTGTGTTTTAAACTTGATATTTGACATTGTTGTCACATGACATCATTATTGACAAACATTGTATATATTTTGCATTTTTAATTTTTGTACAGACTCATTTAAGGGTGAGAAAAACACTTATTTTTTTATTAAATATATATATATATATATATGTGTGTGTGTGTGTGTGTGTGTGTGTGTGTGTGTGTGTGTGTGTGTGTGTGTGTGTGTGTGTGTGTGTGTGTGTGTGTGTGTGTGTTTTAAACTTGATATTTGACATTGTTGTCACATTGTTTTTATTTTGCATTTTTTATTTTTGTGCAGATTTATTCAAGGGTGAGAAAAACACTTTCATTTTTCATTTGGGGCGGCAGTGGCTCAGTGGTTCATGTAGGTTGTCTACAAACCGGAAAGGTTGGTGGTTCAAGCCCTGGTACGACCTGACCAAGTGTCGAGGTGTCCATGAGCAAGGCATCTAACCCCAGCTGCTCCCGCCGAGCTGGATGGCGCCTTGCATGGCTGACACCGCCGTCCGTGAATGGGTGAATGTAAAGCGCTTTGGTGGCCATAGGTCTGTGAAAGCGCTATATAAATGCAGTCCATTTACCATTTTTCTTCAAAAGTTTTATTTAAATCCGCATTATTCTTTGACAATTTTTTTTTCTTTTTTTACTTGATATTTGAACTTTACCACTAACTTTACTTAGCGTACTACATATTGAATCCTGCAATTAGTATGTCCACTAATATTTTTCTAGGAAATAATATGAAGCCATATGAAATAAAATTTGTTTTATTTTTTATTAGCATTAAAAATGCTAATTGTTTAGCATTTTTAATGTGTGTAAACAAAGTTTTGGTCCGATCGAATAATGGGTTTTGAGAAAGAGTTTTCATCCATTTTTAGTGCTGTAATTGTTCTTGATGTTTCATTACAGGTTCTTCAGATCTTTTATTCTGGAGTATAAAAAGTTAAAAAGATTCTCGTGGAACAACAGACTGTAAAACGTTTTAATTGAGGCTTTATTTGGCCGGAGACTTACTGAACATGCTGTGGTCGCAGCGTTCGGGGTGTGTGTTCGTGATGTTACGGGGTGTGTTTTCCGTGTGGATCCAGTTCTCCGGAGCCGGACTCCCGGGATCCGTTCCCTCGCTTACTTTATCCTGAGCATCTCTGCTGTCCTGAACCTCCATTCCCCAAACACTGCCCTCATCCTCTCCTTCAGAACCCAGACAGCGCTCGCTCTCCCCTACACACACAACACACAACACACAACATCAGCACTGAGAACACCAGCTCAGAGAACACACACATCAGCAGTGAGAACACACAACATCAGAGAACATCAGAGAACACACACATCAGCACTGAGAACACACAACATCAGAGAACATCAGAGAACACACACATCAGCACAGAGAACACACAACATCAGAGAACATCAGAGAACACACACATCAGCACTGAGAACACACAACATCAGAGAACACACACATCAGCACTGAGAACACACAACATCAGAGAACACACACATCAGCACTGAGAACACACATCAGCACAGAGAACACACAACATCAGCACAGAGAACACACACATCAGCACAGAGAACACACACATCAGCACTGAGAACACACACATCAGCACTGAGAACACACAACATCAGCACTGAGAACACACACATCAGCACTGAGAACACACACATCAGCAGTGAGAACACACACATCAGCACAGATAACACACACATCAGCACTGAGAACACACACATCAGCAGTGAGAACACACACATCAGCACTGAGAACACACACATCAGCACAGAGAACACACACATCAGCACAGAGAACACACACATCAGCACAGATAACACACACATCAGCACTGAGAACACACACATCAGCAGTGAGAACACACACATCAGCACAGATAACACACACATCAGCACTGAGAACACACACATCAGCACAGATAACACACACATCAGCACTGAGAACACACACATCAGCACTGAGAACACACACATCAGCAAAGAGAACATCAGAACAGAGAACACACACATCAGCACAGAGAACACACAACATCAGCACAGAGAACACACATCAGCACAGAGAACACACACATCAGAACAGAGAACACACACATCAGCACAGAGAACACACACATCAGAACAGAGAACACACAATATCAGCACAGAGAACACACACATCAGCACAGAGAACACACACATCAGCACAGAGAACATCAGAACAGAGAACACACAATATCAGCACAGAGAACACACACATCAGCACAGAGAACACACACATCAGCACAGAGAACACACACATCAGCACAGAGAACATCAGAACAGAGAACACACACATCAGCACAGAGAACACACAATATCAGCACAGAGAACATCAGAACAGAGAACACACAATATCAGCACAGAGAACACACACATCAGCACTGAGAACATACAACATCAGCACAGAGAATACACACATCAGCAGAGAACACACACATCAGCACAGAGAACATCAGAACAGAGAACACACACAATATCAGCACAGAGAACACACACATCATCACAGAGAACACACACATCAGCACAGAGAACATCAGAACAGAGAACACACACAATATCAGCACAGAGAACACACACATCATCACAGAGAACACACACATCAGCACAGAGAACATCAGAACAGAGAACACACACAATATCAGCACAGAGAACACACAACATCAGCACAGAGAACACACACATCAGCACAGAGAACACACAATATCAGCACAGAGAACACACACATCAGCACAGAGAACACACAACATCAGCACAGAGAACACACACATCAGCACAGAGAACATCAGAACAGAGAACACACACACACACACACACACACACACACACACACACACACACACACACACACACACACACACACACACACATCAGCACAGAGAACATCAGAACAGAGAACACACAATATCAGCACAGAGAACACACACATCAGCACAGAGAACACACACATCAGCACAGAGAACATCAGAACAGAGAACACACACACACACACACACACACACACACACACACACACACACACACACACACACATCAGCACAGAGAACACACACACACACACACACACACACACACACACACACACACACACACACACACACACACACACACACACACACACACACATCAGCACAGAGAACATCAGAACAGAGAACACACAATATCAGCACAGAGAACACAAACATCAGCACAGAGAACACACACATCAGCACAGAGAACATCAGAACAGAGAACATCAGAACAGAGAACACACAATATCAGCACAGAGAACACACACATCAGCACAGAGAACACACAACATCAGCACAGAGAACACACACACATCAGCACAGAGAACATCAGAACAGAGAACACACACACACACACACACACACACACACACACACACACACACACACACACACACACACACATCAGCACAGAGAACATCAGAACAGAGAACACACAATATCAGCACAGAGAACACAAACAGCACAGAGAACACACACATCAGCACAGAGAACATCAGAACAGAGAACATCAGAACAGAGAACACACAATATCAGCACAGAGAACACACACATCAGCACAGAGAACACACAACATCAGCACAGAGAACACACACATCAGCACAGAGAACATCAGAACAGAGAACACACACACACACACACACACACACACACACACACACACACACACACACACACACACACATCAGCACAGAGAACATCAGAACAGAGAACACACAATATCAGCACAGAGAACACACACATCAGCACAGAGAACACACACATCAGCACAGAGAACATCAGAACAGAGAACACACACATCAGCACAGAGAACATCAGAACAGAGAACACACACATCAGCACAGAGAACACACAACATCAGCACAGAGAACACACACATCAGCACAGAGAACACACACATCAGCACAGAGAACACACAACATCAGCACAGAGAACACACACATCAGCACAGAGAATACACACATCAGCACAGAGAACACACAACATCAGCACAGAGAACACACACATCAGCACAGAGAACATCAGAACAGAGAACACACACACACACACACACACACACACACACACACACACACATCAGCACAGAGAACATCAGAACAGAGAACACACACATCAGCACAGAGAACACACACATCATCACAGAGAATACACACATCAGCACAGAGAACATCAGAACAGAGAACACACACATCAGCACAGAGAACACACACATCATCACAGAGAATACACACATCAGCACAGAGAACATCAGAACAGAGAACACACAACATCAGCACAGAGAACACACACATCAGCACAGAGAATACACACATCAGCACAGAGAACACACAACATCAGCACAGAGAACACACACATCAGCACAGAGAACATCAGAACAGAGAACACACACACACACACACATCAGCACAGAGAACATCAGAACAGAGAACACACACATCAGCACAGAGAACACACACATCATCACAGAGAACACACACATCAGCACAGAGAACATCAGAACAGAGAACACACAACATCAGCACAGAGAACACACAACATCAGCACAGAGAATACACACATCAGCACAGAGAACACACAACATCAGCACAGAGAACACACACATCAGCACAGAGAACATCAGAACAGAGAACACACACACACACACACACACACACACACACACATCAGCACAGAGAACATCAGAACAGAGAACACACACATCAGCACAGAGAACACACACATCATCACAGAGAATACACACATCAGCACAGAGAACACACAACATCAGCACAGAGAACACACACATCAGCACAGAGAACATCAGAACAGAGAACACACACACACACACACACACACACACACACACACACACACACACACACACACACATCAGCACAGAGAACATCAGCACAGAGAACACACACATCAGCACAGAGAACACACACATCAGCACAGAGAACACACAACATCAGCACTGAGAACACACAATATCAGCACAGAGAACACACACATCAGCACAGAGAATACACACATCAGCACAGAGAACACACAACATCAGCACAGAGAACACACAACATCAGCACTGAGAACACACAACATCAGCACTGAGAACACACAACATCAGCACTGAGAACAGACAACATCAGAGAACACACAACATCAGCACTGAGAACACACAACATCAGCACTGAGAACACACAACATCAGCACTGAGAACAGACAACATCAGAGAACACACACATCAGCACTGAGAACATCAGAACAGAGAACACACAACATCAGCACAGAGAACACACAATATCAGCACAGAGAACACACACATCAGAACAGAGAACACACAACATCAGCACTGAGAACAGACAACATCAGAGAACACACAACATCAGAACAGAGAACATCAGCACACACAACACACAACATCAGCACAGAGAACATCAGAACAGAGAACACACAATATCAGCACAGAGAACACACACATCAGCACAGAGAACACACACATCAGCACAGAGAACACACAATATCAGCACTGAGAACACACACATCAGCACAGAGAACACACACATCAGCACAGAGAACACACACATCAGCACAGAGAACATCAGAACAGAGAACACACACATCAGCACAGAGAACACACACATCAGCACTGAGAACACACACATCAGCACAGAGAACATCAGAACAGAGAACACACACATCAGCACAGAGAACACACACATCAGCACAGAGAACACACACATCAGCACTGAGAACACACACATCAGCACAGAGAACACACACATCAGCACTGAGAACATCAGAACAGAGAACACACACATCAGCACAGAGAACACTCAACATCAGAGAACACACAACATCAGAGTACACACAACATCAGCACAGAGAACACTCAACATCAGAGAACACACAACATCAGAGAACACACAACATCAGCACACACAACACACAACATCAGCACAGAGAACACACAACATCAGCACAGAGAACACACACATCAGAACAGAGAACACTCAACATCAGAGAACACACAACATCAGAGTACACACAACATCAGCACAGAGAACACACACATCAGCACAGAGAACACTCAACATCAGAGAACACACAACATCAGCACTGCAACATCTAACATCAATGCAGTCATTTACAATAAACAGCCACTTTAACACACATTAACAGATCTCGTTTAACATTAACATTAGTCAATGCATCAGTTAACATGAGCAATGCATTTGTTTCAGTAATCTTTGTTAATGTTAGTGCATTAACTAATGTTATCAGATACAACTTATGATTTTAATAATGGATTAGTAAATGTAGAAATTAACAATAACTAGGATTAATAAACAATTTTCTGTCATAATCATTTGTTGACAAACAAGTATTCATTACTTTAATTAGCTTGTTTCTGCCTTAAATTATTACATTGTTTAAATGCATTTTTTTGCATAAATTATTGAATTAATACATTTTTAGCTAACTGTGATTTGTATATGTACATTTCTGAAATACATAACTTAGACAGTTACTTCTGATAACAGATCACTCTAAACTGTAATGTGGACTCATGCATTTTCTGTAAAGCTGCTTTGAAACGATGTGTATTGTGAAGAGCGCTATGCAAAAATGTTAATTGAATTGAATTGAACTGAAATAATAAAATCTTACTTTTTCCCATTTACATTCATGCATTTTGTAAAGCGACTTGAATTGCATTAATTAATTTGAGGTTCAGTATATACTTATCAATTCCAGGGTTGGCACAATATTTATTTATTAATTTGGAAATAATATCATTACTTATATATATTTTTAAAAAATCAATTATTATGAATAATAATAACTAACCTTCATGCAGTGTGATCCCAGCACAACATGTAAAGAGTTTTAGGAATATAATATGAGCAGACTAACTGTTTTAAATTTAGTTGTCAAAAGTAAAGATAAAGATCATGTGAAAAAGGCAGTAGACATTAAACGGAATAGATGAAAAAGCACGACAAGTGTGAAGTTCTCAGAAAGCACAAGTGTGTTTAAATGTGAGCGATGTGAATGCAAAGGCTTTTTTGACTGATTCCTCTAGCATTAGATACAATAATTAATCCTCACACACACACACTCACACAAACACACATACTCTCACACGTCCCCAGATGTGTGTTTAACGCTTGAATTTTTATTCGGGCTAATCGCTTAAATCTTGTAAAAAGTCACAAATGCACAACATGAAGTTGATTAGGCCGAGAACAGGCTGTGATTTACATCAGCTGGCTTTTATACATCATTTATAAATACACTTGAATGGATTGGCAACCGCAGACTCACGGCATTATAATTTTCCCAAATGTGAGTTGGTGTGTGCAGTGTTTCTGGGTGAAGAGCGCATGAGAAAGTGAAGGCCTGAAAGCTGTTAGGATATTTTTATTTAGACACGAGATTGCAGATTTTTCTTGGTCTCAAGCTTCAGACGCGTAACCTATTTTTCTTTTTATGTATTCTTAAAAGAACCATATAACCATATGACTGAGCATATCTGTGGGCGAAGCGGAATCGAGAGCGAACGCTTTCACATCGTGAAACTGGACATTATTCGTCATGCTTTGATACACTTTAAATATGACATTTAATCATCGATTCATTTTTGCTATTACTCATTTTATTTACAATCAGATCAATGCTGCACTGTACACTGGTTTAGAATTATTATTTTTTATTAGCATTGTTTTTTTGTTTCCTATAAACAGCAGTAAATGCAACACAAAGTGATGCATCTGTGTTCAAGAAAATATCTGAATTGCATATGAAATATTGCTGATTTCTGGTATTGTGGCACTACAAATATTAAGCATAAATATTTTTCCTTCTGTTGAATGTCAAATGCAAACGTAAATAACTTTGTACTAATGTGTGAGAACTAAGGTGTGTGTGTGTGTGTGTGTGTGTGAGAGAGAGAGAGAGAGAGAGAGAGAGAGAGAGAGAGAGAGAGAGAGAGAGAGAGAGAGAGAGAGTGAGTGAGTGAGTGAGTGTGTGAATCGCTTCTCAGGTGATGTTTTAATGCCACACATTATGGAAAATATGTTATTTTTTTCTTAATATTATCAGCGTTAGACCAAACTGACACATAATACTTTTTTTTTTTTTACATTTTAAATGGTATTAAGTTATTGATAATAAATATTTTTATAAATGAATAAATGTAAAATGTAAATATTTTTCCTTCTGTTGAATGTCAAATGCAAATGTAAAGAACTTTGTACGTATGTGTGAGAACTAAGGTGTGTGTGTGTGTGTGAGAAAGAGAAAGTGTGAGTTTGTGTTTGAGAGTATGTTTGAGTGTGTGTGTGTGTGTGTGTGTGTGTGTGTGTGTGTGTGTGTGTGTGTGTGTGTGTGTGTGTGTGTGTGTGTGTGTGTGAGAGAGAGAGAGAGAGAGAGAGAGAGAGAGAAAGAGTGTGTGAATCGCTTCTCAGGTGATGTTTTAATAGCACACATTATGGAAAATATGCATTTTTATAGACCAACTGACACATAATAATAAAAAATATTTAAATTTTAAATTGTATTAAGTTATTGATAATAAATATTTTTCCTGCATTCAGTGTCAAATGCAAATGTAAAGAACTTGTTGTACTTGTTGGCACTCACGTAAAAGTATTACGAGCTGAACTTTCAAGTACACTCGAGTGTAAAAATAAGAGTGGCATTAAAACAGCATGTGTGTGTGTGTGTGTGTGTGTGTGTGTGTGTGTGTGTGTGTGTGTGTGTGTTGTGGTCAATCTTTCATCATTCTGACTGTTTATTAGTGTCTCTAATCAGTTGATACAGCGGGACAGGAAGCTACAGTTTCAATTCGACTGTAATGGAACAAACAATGCATTGCTGACGTATGCATTGTGTGTGTGTGTGTGTGTGTGTGTCTGTGCGTGTGTGAAGACCCACTGCTGCTCATGTATGAGTAATACACCTCTGCTCAACGTACACGTCAAACACGTGCTGTTCCCACCGGTTCACTGCGGAAGCATGCAAACACACACACTGCATATATTGACCAGGGTCTTTCCAGTTATGACTGTGCAAAATAGGGGCAAACAAACCCAAAAGCAGAGATGAGTGTCACAGCTTTCGTTTCATATGAAACACATATTTGTTTGTGTGTTATATATCTATCAGCATCACCAGTCAAAGGTTTGATGAACTAAATTAGATCAGAAGACAATTATTTGTATTATATTTGTATGTGTGTGCATGCACACACACACACACACACACACACACACACACACATACGCATACTCTATATATATATATATATATATGCATATAAGTTTCACCCTAGATTCACCCATGTGTTTGGAGTGTACTGTACTATTCCTGAATACTGTATGTACACTATTATTCTAGATATAATATGAAACATCTCAGACTGTAGTTTGCTACTTTGTTGCATGTGTGTGGCATCCCGTCTTCATTGTGTAAATGTTTTTTTCATTATTTAGCATATTTAATTTGTGCAAACAAACTTTTAGTCTGATCAAATAATGGGTTGAGAAAGAGTTTTCACATTGTATGATGTACTGTATATACTGTATATAGATTAGGGTCAAATTCTCACTATTAACTACGACTTTTGCCACAATAAACTTCTAATTATTGCTTATTAATTGTTAGTAAGGTCGTTGTTAAGTTTAGGAATTATAGGATTAAGGAATGTAGAAAATGGTCACGCAGAATCAAGACATTAATATGTGTATTAATACAGCCAATATCGTAGTAATATGCAAGATAATACGCAAATAGTTAATAGTAAGAATTGTACCCTAAACTAAAGTGTTAAAATGTTTAATTTAATATATTTTGTATTATATTTGTGTGTATGTGTAACATGCATTCACACTAGTTTAACGTTTTAACATTCGTCACGCTTTTGCCGTGAGAGTGTTTTCGTGGACGTCAGAACTGTTCAAATATTGTTTTGCTCGACTGTCTGATCTGAGTATGAAGCACATTTCAGTGCATTAATGTTTAATATCTTTTAAAATGTGTGTGTTCATCAGCGGTGTGTGTGTGTGTGGGGTTTCCCTGTGAGATCAGCAGGGCTCGAGATCGGGCCCGTTCTGCATTACAGACGCGCTGGAGTGATCAGTGTCATACACAACATTCCTCACACACACTTTCATTTCAGTCTGGGAATCTCTGGAGTGACGAGGAGTGTGTGTGTGTGTGTGTGTGTGTGTGTGTGTGTGTGTGTGTGTGTGTGTGTGTGTGTGTGAGTCACAGAATCGCTTCTCAGATGATGTTTTAATGGCAGACATTATGGAAAATATGTATGTTTGTTATTAACTGACACATAATAATAAAAATGTTAAATTTTTTAAATTATAGTACGTTTTCTTTTACATATCTTTGTTTTATTAATTTCTCATTTCTGGCTTTTGTTTTTTTATGCTTTTTTACAATTATTACTAAATGTATAATTACAATAAATAAGATTGTAAAGCGCTTTGGATGTACGGTAATAGGCAAGGCAAGTTTATTTATAGAGCACATTTCACACACAATGGCAATTCAAAGTGCTTTACATAGAATAAATTAAAATAATAAAAAATAAATAAAAAATAATAAAATAAAAAAGAAATAAGAATAATTAAAACAGTAAAGCTTTAAACAAACGCCTGATTTCAATGAAAATTGCATGTAAAAAATTGCATTTTCGTCTCTCATCTCATTTCGTTAGTTCTGTCTAAAACATAAATCGCTGTGTTTATATTTAATGCATGTTCTAAAGATCCAGCCAAACATTTACTGCCATTACGACACATCACCTTCTGTTCAATGCATGGAGCTGGAAAATAAACCCTGATGTCGATATTCTGATCAGAGTTTACAGTTTATCTCAGGAAACAGTTCAAGCATGCAAATCCTGACCAACTTCAAACCTTTACTTTTCCTTTTTAAAAGCCTGTGGTTAAACTGAGGTGAAAACTTCAGACGAATAGTTGTTCGATTCTGAACGGAGGCGTTGCAAAACTTTCATTTCTTGCCAAACACAAAATCCACACTATTTCATTCTACACTCATTTACTCCCCTAAAAATAGTGCTGAATGACAAAGCATGAATTATGAGCATGAAAGTGTGAGAAGAGACGAACACAAGAAAGGAAGCATCATGTTATAAAAGGCGAGATCCGTGCGACTCACTGAAACACGCCGATGGTTTAAAAGGTCAAGTTGCAAATATGGGTTTGATGAGCAACAAAGAAGAGAAAATGTCAAAGGTCACTGCATTAAAAGCCAAACCACATTTCACTTTACCTTCGCCGAGATCACGTGCGCTTCGATTAGAGTCCTTTCAGAAAGTATCCAATAATTCGAATGTCTCGAAGAAGTTCAACAACACGCAGTGAATAATCTGACTCGGCTATTTTCACACTCTGACAATGAGTCACAGACGCACCACATCACACACACACACACTAGAAACGTCATCAGAACATGCTACAGAACAACTTCATGTCCCAGAGACGGGGTCAAATGTGCTAAAACACACCGTATGCCTCATGTGTTGCTGTTTGCATCATCTAACAGTCCCTGTGTGATTCTCATAAGTCCCGCAGAAGCTCAAGTCATTTCATGATAAAGTCCGATAACAGCAGCTTCCTCAGCTGAACGACAGCATCACCTCGAGTGTGTGTGTGTGTGTGTGTGTGTGTGTGTGTGTGTGTGTGTGTCACTGTAGGGCATCAGATGCTGTTTCTCTTTCAGAGCTCAGGAGAGACTCCACTATCTCTATTGACAGGGTTTCAGATGTTTCTCCTAGAATTCATTAAGAGAAATAAAAATACTGATTTTGCTTTAAAAAAAATGTGCAGGTTATGAAAATATGTTTTGCATTACTTTTGTTTTGCATTAATTGCATTAATTTGCAATACATATATTCTTTATTACTATATATTTAAGTGAGACAAGAAGGGAAAAACAACTATCTGATATATATTTAGTATATATATATATATATATATATATATATATATATATATATATATATATATATAGATGCATTACTATACTACATTACATAGTAAAATGACATAAGAATTATATCTTGTTTTCAAAAAAGAAAAATCTAACTTTTTGCATAAAACAAGCCAAATTATCTGCCAATGGGGAAAGAAAAAAATCTTAATTCAAATCGAAAACAAGAAAAATAATCTTAATTCAACTGGAAAACAAGATTATAAAGATTATAAAAACACACTTAATTTTTTTTTATTTTAGAAAACAAATAAATTCTGAAGTCATTTTACTTATCTTCATTATTTAAGAAGTTTTAGATATTTGGACTGGAAACAAGACAAAAATATAAAGTAAGAAAAGCATTTTTTTGCAGTGTATGAGAATAATAGATCATTTGATGAGGTTCGTATTGAGATCTCTGATGTTTAATTGCAGACTTTGATCTTTTTTAGACATTATCGAGACACGTGTGAGATTACTGGGGTCTTTTCATTATAGGACAAAGAGCTGATGCGCAAATTCGTTCTCCGTTTAATATTTGTTTTAAAGAAAAAACTGCGATATTAAAAAGATATATTTCTTGTGATTGAGATTTTGCGAGTGTGTGTGTGAAGCTCTTCCATACAGGCTTCATCAGACGTGTTCGTGTTATTAAACAGAGATTAATGAAGAGCGAGCGAGTGTCTTTCAGAAGATCTCAAACAAGCTTCCAATGTTTCAGATCTCAATATAATTGCTGTTCCTGTATGATGTTTCAGTTTCCATTTCTTCTGATTCTGTTATTATTTCTCCTCTGGGATTTATCATCTGAAACCAAACTGACGCTTCAGTAAAAGAACATTAAATCAGTGCTCTAGGAATACTGTAGTCCGCTTGTGACACACACACAGAGTGTTTTTCTTCGGTCTCGTCAGTGATTATAGACGCTTCATGCCCAGTTTGCATCTTAAAGCCACACAAACAAATATCCAGAACAAGCAAATGTCAAAAGGTCTTGTAGATGTGATTCATCAGATCAAGATCTTTTCTAGTGTGAAGTCAGTTCTCCTCAACATTAACTACCAATATCAGCAACTAACTTACCATAAACAAACACAACAACACAAACTAAAGTGTTTTAACAGTTAAATCTTTTTGATTTTAAAGTGTGCATGTATATGCATCTTTGGTTACACTTTATTTTAAGGTGTCATTGTTACAGTGTAATTATATATTTAAGTACAGTATAATATTATTTAACTACATGTACTTACTATAGGGTTAGGGTTTGGTTGAGGGTTAGTTGCATGTAATTTACTGTTATTGCTATGGTAAGTACATGTAACATATGTAACAAGGACACTGAAAAATAAAGTGTTACCGAATCTTTATTTTTATTTTTATTTTTTCAATAAATGACACTTGAACTTTTGATATTTTAACTGTTAAAATGCAAGATAATTATTAAAACTAAATAGCAGTTAAAACTCCTGAAAATAGTTTCATTTTTAAAGTGTTAGTGCATTGTTCTTTACAGTAAATTACCATTAAGATTTTATATTTAAGCAGTTAAAACTGTTTAAACTGTTATAACTGCTTAAATATCAAATCTAAACTGTAATTAACTTGCATTAAAATATCACATTTCAAGTGTCATTTATTGTAAAAAAAGAAAAAGAAAAAAGAAAAAAAGATGCATATACACACTTTAAACGTACTTAAACGTAATAGCATTTAAAAGGGTTATTTTAGCAGTAAAACCCAACAAATGTCTTTTTCTGAAATGTTTTTGTTTACAATAAATGACACTTGATATTTGATATCTTTTGTGATGATATTCAGACATAAAGACAACAAAAAGTTTCTAAACACTTTTAGCGGCTGTTGTAAACAATATATCTTGAAAAATAATTATTGTGTTTAAGGTAGTTCACACAATAACTGACACAAAAAATATTTACTAAATTGTTAGGGTTTAGTTAAGTTCATTTATATATATATATATCTACTGGAAATGAAGACAGAATATTAATTTTATTCTACTTGGACATTTTCTGGTATGCAAATGCACATTTTCATTTGTTATGCATGATCACATGAGGCCATGGATTACAGTAAATTACAGTAAAGCTGTGAAGTGAAGTAAGTAGCTTGTTCTGTCTCCACACAGAAAGCATGATTAGTTCGAGCTTCTCGACGCAGAGAATGCAAAACGCTCTCCATCAGGGTTGGCCCCGTTGATTCACACACTTCAGGGTTTCCCGTAAACGGCACGGGAAGAAACACGACCAGTCTAGCGAAGAGAATGACAGACTGCAAAGGTGTGATTTAGCAAAACCAAACAGATAAAACACACAAACCTGAGGAGAAAACATGCAGTAAGGAAAGTGTTTGCATGCTGATGAGAAGTAGGATGTTGGTGTGACACGAGCGAGTGTGTGTGTGTGTGTGAGAGAGAGAGAGAGAGAGAGAGAGAGAGAGAGAGGTGAGACCCCTGACTCAGATGGTGAGAGATATTCAAACGAGAGCATCGGAAATTCCCTGCGCTGAAATCTGGCCAAAAGCACGAATCGATGATGACAGACGTTTAACGCGGCGCTGCATGACAACATGACATATTTACACACCTAGACAAATCATTCAAACTTACCAGGAGCGTGAAATGGCTTGAACTAAAACTGGTTTGAACTGATCTAACTTGGCTTGTTGGGGTTGTGGGTGAAAAAGGAAATGATATGAGTTGATTTTATCATGAAAACGTCTTACAGCGGAGTTGATCTATTTATGCTGTACGGCGAATAAATAGAGAAAATGTTCCTAAACTGGTCATGAATGTGTGTTTTCTATTTTGCATTATGAATATTCTAGCTAAACACATGTTTATTCATCTTATTGTGAACGATTCATCCATGCACGTTTCATTTTATTTTTTGACCTTACAATCCACTGCATTCAGATCTGCCTCCAATGTTTTTAAATCCTCCTGTAGTCGATCATTTTATCTCTTAAAACTCTTCTTTGATCACCAAAATTACATATTTAAACGTTTTGGCTTAAAATATCTTGAATGTAACTCGACACCCTTGCCTCATTTAGTATGCGCGGTTCTATGAATATGCAAATGAGCCCCGCCTCCACTCACTCACTCAGCTCAGAGATCCACTGGTTGACGATCACACGTTGATCTGATTGGTTACAAGGTAGTTTGTGACGTCAGAAACACCAGCGATTTCAAAGCGTGTTTTTGAGACTGTCTTTGGTTCACTGCAGTTTTAAGGAGGAAATACTCAGCAAAGGTGTCGACTTATGAATTTACACATGGATAAAACAGAACAAGGTTTTTCCAATAATCCATTTCCCTCGGATGATGAACGCCACGACACAAAAGAAAAGGTCTGTCACTTTTTCCACTTCACAGCCACCGAAACAAACCCAGCTAACAAAAATACGTTCTAATAATGTTTTGCAAGCGTTACTTTAGTAACATTAGTGCGGAATATTCTGTGAACATTCAGTTATTTAAATGTTTTAAAAACGAACATTCCATTTTATC
>NC_137131.1:1210000-1250000 GCF_949319135.1 Squalius cephalus | reverse complement strand
ACACACACACACACACACACACACACACACACACACACACACACACAGACGTGACCCGAGGAAACACACCCCCAGCCTCTCTCACACACGCTTACACTCGTTTATCATGCATATGAGACGCATGTTTCTCATATATGAGAAGCTCACAGAGATCTTCAGCTTCTCCTGCTTTAATTAAGACCAGAACTGATGATGATGATGATGATGATGATGATGAGATGCACAATATCGTCCAGCTCTTAAAATTAAGATATTAAGATATTATAAAAATCAACATCACGATTTACTGTTAAGCTACATTGAAACAATGTATATTGTGAAAAGCGCTGTATAAATCTGACCAACAGTAGAGATTTCACTATAATCTGATGTTTTGCTTCTAAATAAATATAATATGAGATTATTATCACTTTTATTTTTGTATATAGTATATAAACCATAAGTTTAAAATGGAAAAAAATGTATATAATTGAATCGTGATTAATCGCATCTGACATAAGTTTGTTTATATAATATGTGTATATATATATATACACACACACACACACGCACTGATATATGTATAATATATTTGTATGTTAAATGCAGTTAATCACGAATAATCGATTTAACAGCACTAATATATATATACATAAACACATGCATACAGTTATACAGCATTAAAATGACTTGTATTACTATCCTAATTAATTTTGCCAGCAATCTCAAAATGAAACATTCACATGAGACACTTTTACTGTCCTAATATCTAAAATTTAAAAACAGAATGCAATTTTAATAAAACTTTCCAGCAGAAATAACTGTATTGTTGTCACACAGACGAGATAAGTGATTTATAAGTAAGGGATAATATAGAGCGAGGCGGTTGTTATAGCGAATACACCCCCGACAGGCTGATCGGGACCCCGACGCGAAGTGGAGCCTGAAGGGGTTGTGTTCGCTATAACAACCGCCTCGCTCTACATTATCCCGCTTATTACATGGCTACCTACCAAATAAATCAATAATTTGACACAAAATATTGATTTAAAAAGGAGTTTATTGATTTAAAAACGATTGTATTGCTTTCGCTAAAGAAAATAGTCTGTTCCGTCTCTACGGTTAGAATCCTGCGTCCATAGCAACGCTCTGTTTTTCATGGCAACGGTGTGTTATACTTAGCAGCGGTCTGTTATCAAGAAATAACACACCGCATTCTACATTAGAATTCAACCAAGCCATGAAATAAAATACTTTAGCAGGAGTGTATGAGAAAGCAGAGTGGAAGGCTACAGGTAAGTCAGATGATGGTTTCTCAGTGCAGGTGAAGGACTGGAGAGCAGATGAACAGGAGTTCACGAGTTCACACTAACGTAAAATTAAACAGAGTAAAGATTACGTGTATTTGGCCCGAACCCAGAGTATCCCCTTCGGTTGTTGTAAGAGTATGTTCCAGTACAGTAGAGTATGTTCTCAGGTGAGTAACACAGGCAGGTTCTCAGGTGGGTAACACAGTTGAGTAACACAGGCAGGTTCTCAGGTGAGTAACACAAGTGAGTAACACAGGTGAGTAACACAGGTAGGTTCTCAGGTGAGTAACACTGGCAGGTTCTCAGGTGGGTAACACAGGCAGGTTCTCAGGTGAGTAACACAGGTGAGTAACACAGGCAGGTTCTCAGGTGGGTAACACAGGTGAGTAACACAGGCAGGTTCTCAGGTGAGTAACACAGGTGAGTAACACAGGTAGGTTCTCAGGTGAGTAACACTGGCAGGTTCTCAGGTGAGTAACACAGGCAGGTTCTCAGGTGAGTAACACAAGTAGGTTCTCAGGTGAGTAACACAGGCAGGTTCTCAGGTGAGTAATACAGGTAGGGTCTCAGGTGAGTAACACAAGTAGGTTCTCAGGTGAGTAACACAGGCAGGTTCTCAGGTGAGTAACACAGGCAGGTTCTCAGGTGAGTAACACAGGTAGAGTCTCAGGTGAGTAACACAGGCAGGTTCTCAGGTGGGTAAGACAGTTGAGTAACACAGGCAGGTTCTCAGGTGAGTAACACAGGCAGGTTCTCAGGTGGGTAACACAGTTGAGTAACACAGGCAGGTTCTCAGGTGAGTAACACAAGTGAGTAACACAGGTGAGTAACACAGGTAGGTTCTCAGGTGAGTAACACTGGCAGGTTCTCAGGTGGGTAACACAGGCAGGTTCTCAGGTGAGTAACACAGGTGAGTAACACAGGCAGGTTCTCAGGTGGGTAACACAGGTGAGTAACACAGGTAGGTTCTCAGTTGAGTAACACTGGCAGGTTCTCAGGTGAGTAACACAGGCAGGTTCTCAGGTGAGTAACACAAGTAGGTTCTCAGGTGAGTAACACAGGCAGGTTCTCAGGTGAGTAACACAGGCAGGTTCTCAGGTGAGTAACACAGGTAGAGTCTCAGGTGAGTAACACAGGCAGGTTCTCAGGCGAGTAACACAAGTAGGTTCTCAGGTGAGTAACACAGGCATGTTCTCAGGTGAGTAACATAGGTAGGTTCTCAGGTGAGTAACACAGGCAGGTTCTCAGGTGAGTAACACAGGTAGGGTCTCAGGTGAGTAACACAGGCAGGTTCTCAGGTGAGTAACACAAGTAGGTTCTCAGGTGAGTAACACAGGCAGGTTCTCAGTGAGCAACACAAGTGAGTAACACAGGCAGGTTCTCAGGTGAGTAACACAGGTGAGTAACACAGGCAGGTTCTCAGTGAGCAACACAAGTGAGTAACACAGGCAGGTTCTCAGGTGGGTAACACAGGTGAGTAACACAGGCAGGTTCTCAGTGAGCAACACAGGCAGGTTCTCAGGTGAGTAACACAGGTAGGTTCTCAGGTGAGTAACAAGTAGGTTCTCAGGTGAGTAACAAGTAGGTTCTCAGGTGAGTAACACAGGCAGGTTTTCAGGTGAGTAACACAGGCAGGCTCTCAAGTGGGTAACACAGGTGAGTAACACAGGTACGGTCTGTGTAGCTTGTCATAGGCGAGACCAGACAATGGGTTACGTTTACATGCAGAAACGTGACTGGGTTGATGTGCGCGTTTATATGTCACAAGATTAAAATCGGAATAGATTTTTTGACATGCGCACACTGCACAAATTACCCGGCGTTTGTGCATAATAACCATTCTCTAACATTGGTTCTTTATTTGTTTTAAATAGCAGACTTAATATTTATCTATTTCTGGTCATAATTTTGCAACAATGAGCATATGAACCGTTGTGCCGAGCTGCTTATTGATCACGCAGTAAAAATGCACTATAGATACACTTTTATCATGGATAGATGCACTTTTATGATGGATAGATGCACTTTTATGGACTTCAAAACAGAAACAGCCATTGACTGAGCTGTTGAAGAGCTGCTGGAAGAGCCAGGACATTTTTTTATATAACTCTGATTGTGTTCGTCTGAAAGAAGAATGTCATATACACCTAAGATGACTTGAGGGAGAGTAAATCATGGGCTGATTTTCATTTTTGGGTGAACTATCCCTTTAATATATCATGATGACTCACGAGTTGAGTATTTGCGCTAAATCTGCAGATTTGTCTTCCCCAGCAAAGTGAGTAAACATTATAAGTAACCCGCCAAATTTGACAGCGTTATCCGCCACAGTTGATTTTTACCCGCATTTGGTTTTGTTAATTTCAAACCCTAGTTACTATATCTTAAAAAAAATGTGAAGAATGCATCTTTAATTAAAATTTCCAGCAGAAATAACTGTATTGTGATATATACAGTTATTATAAATATAAGATTACTTATATTTTGGTCCTAATTAATTTATCACAAAGGAATAGGCACATCTTCTGAGACACTTTTACTGTCCCGATCTCTGGTCCTGTATTTTATCCCTCCTCTTTCTGTCTCCCGCTGCGTCTGACGCCTCGGCTCTCTCGTTTGGGGAGCCACTAATAAACTTTGGAGCCGGGACTCTGTCTCGCTCTCTCTCACTCTCTCTCTCTCTCAAATCTCTATGATTTCTTGCCCAGTTCTCTTCTGTTGTCCAAAATGACAAGCGACTTTCTCTCTCTCTCTCTCTCTCTCTCTCTCTCTCTCTCTCTCTCTGTCTGTCGTTTTCTCGCATTCTGCCCACTGTGACAAGACTGTGCCAGAGAAACACACACACACACACACACACACACACACACACACACACACACACACACACACACACACACACACTCGACAGCAGACACACAGCTGGACCCCAGCTGCCTACAAAGGCTGGGGTTTGGAAATCAATGAAGGCGAATGAAGAAAAAGGGAAAAGAGTTTAAATAAATTGGCACTTGAAAAAAGAAAACGCAAAGAGGCAATCGAGAGAGAGAGAGAAAGAAAACGTGAACAGCGAGAGACAATAAGCAGAGAAGTGAGCAGTAACTGAAGCACTACGGCAAAATCCAAGGCCGTAATAATCGCAGAAAACAAAGATGCAACGTTTCAGATCACATGACAATTAGACGTCCGTGAAATCTGATACATCACAAACTTGGCTCTAGTTGTGACAAATGCACACACACACACACACACACACACTCAGTCACACACACACACACACACACACACACACACACACACACACACACACACACACTCACTCACTCACTCACTCACTCACTTACACTCACACACACACACACACACACACACACACACACACTGTATCGTAAAGGATTCCTCCGTAGAAAAGACATTCCCAGTGTTGTCGTCGGACTGAACAACATCTGCGCTCCTCAGGCTTGTTTTATGGAGCCGGTCGGATGAAAGCGTTCGTTCTTTGAGTGACGCCGACAAAACACGAAACTATATGTTTTTGTCTTCGTGTTTTAGGATGGACACTGTCCACTGTCAGACTAGAATCCACAATATACACACACAGACACTCACACACACACTCATGCACACACTGATAACAAGCTGGTCTCACTCACATAATGAATCTGAATCTGCAGATTACACTTAAAACTGGAGAAAAGTGAAGTTGAGGAAAGAAACAAGCAAAGAACGCGCCATGATCCAGAGAAGTGTTTGATGCAATTGAGTTTTCTCTCTCCACAATCATCTGTTCTACATATGCACACACACACACACACACACACACACACACACACACACACACACACACACACATACACACACACACTCACACAGAGAGACACACACCCTCTCTCTCTCTCTCTCTCTCTCTCTCTCACACACACACACACACACACACAGAGACACACACACCCTCTCTCTCTCTCTCTCTCTCTCTCTCTCTCTCTCTCTCTCTCACACACACACACACACACACACAAACACACACACACACACAGACAGACACACACCCTCTCTCTCTCTCTCTCTCTCACACACACACACACACACACAGAGAGAGACACACACACCCTCTCTCTCTCACATGCACACACACACACACACACACACAAACACACACACAGAGAGAGAGACACACACACACCTCTCTCTCTCTCTCTCTCTCTCTCTCTCTCTCTCTCTCTCTCTCTCACACACACACACACACACACACACACACACACACACACACCCTCTCTCTCTCACACGCACACACTCACACACACACACATGTTACAGAATGATTTGCACGTCATTGTTCAATGTTTTGTCCCTCAACAGTGTCCTGCAAATATATCTGGACACTTACAGCACAATCCAAACCTGTGAATGTCATTGCATTAGATCTCAGATATTAAAGCAAGTGTCATTTATTGCAAAGAAAGATGCACAAACACACTTTTAAAATAAAAACGATAAGTTTGACCAACAAATTCAATAGATGTAAAGTTGAAGACAGTCAGTATTGTGTTTGTTAAAAAATACGTTATTTATTGCCATTAAATATTCCAAGTAAAACCTTTAACATCCATGGAAAAGGTGCTTTAGAGAGTTAAAAATACTGTTAGATTTTTAATATGTTCTTCACACTAAGAAAAAAAAAATTATTTTAAGAAATGATCACTGAAAGGTTCTTTATAAAACTAAAAAAGGTTTATAAAAAACAACTTTTGGAGCTTTTATTTTTAAGTGGATGATGTTGATGATTCACGTGTGTGAACTTGCGGAGAACTGATTTCAAACATCCATCAAAATCACACGATGAAGAAAAGTGACGAGAAAAAGAAAACATCCAGCAGCATCTGATTGATTAGCATATTTTTAAAGTCTTAGTCTTTGTAAAACTGACCATTGGTGGAACAAGAAGCTAAAATCTCGAACGTTCCTTCTGTGCATCTCTGACTAACAGAGGAATTAAGGAAGCGAGTTTATAAAGGGTCAGAAGCATCTCTCACCTCTACAAGAACACACACAGGGCGAGTGTGTGTGTGTGTGTATGAGAGGTGACAGGGTGGGCTTTAACCCGTTAGCTCTGGGGATCACACACACACACACACACGGGTGTGAGCTTGACAAAACTGACACTTATACCGCATCCAAAATGAGGAACCTCTCTAACCACACTCATGCACTCAAATACACACTTTTCTGCGAGCATCTCCAACAAAACGTCTTCGGTCATGTCAAACACTACAACTGTTAAGATACACAACCGCTCAGAAAAGCACATTCACAACTCTAAACTTTTTTCTAAACGAATCTAAACGAATTGCCGAGAACAATTGTCTTACATTCATCTACACACGATCTATAAACAAATGCAGTGTGGATGAAACGTGAAATAAACAGGCCGGCTGGCAAATTAGTTTATAGAGTGTGACTTTTGTGCATATAAAACCTATAGGCCCAAACGGAGCAACTTTCTTCAAGAACGACAAAGGTATTCAGATTCAATACTGTATAAATGTTGATTTTTATAACTTAATAAGATTTAAAGTTGAATGCAATTTAAATATCGATTTTTAAATGAATATGCATGATTGAACACACTGCGTTTCTGTTTTAATGCCCTGACAAAACACTTTTTGAGGAACAAGTCTAACCCTTTTGAATTTGTGATAAATGCATAAGTTGCTCACGTAAATGAACCTTAATAATACTAACAATAATTAAAGAATGACATAAATCATAAGGTAAATTACATTAATTTCAAAGTTAGTTGTAATCATCTTAATAAAACTTTCAAAAAAACCAAACATTTAGGCTTCATCATAGCACAGAAACTGCACTCATTAAAATTACAAATAACTACATTTAGCTAGTTTTACTTGATATTAGTGTTGCGTTCGACACTATAGATCATAAAATACTCTTAGATCGATTACAAAATTACACTGGTATTCAGGGACAGGCATTAAAGTGGTTTAGATCATACCGAACAAACCGTTTGTCTAGTTAAAGGGGGAAAATCTAAGATAATGTCAGTAAATTAAGGAGTGCCGCAAGGATCTGTGTTTGGCCCTCTGTTATTTTCAATATAAATGCTGCACTTGGTAATATTACTAGAAAACATGGAATTAGTTTCCACTGTTATGCAAATTATATTCAGTTGCATATTTCATGAAATCTCTAAATAAATTATCCAAGCTGACAGAGTGTGTTAAAGATATAAAACATTGTTATTTTCTTCTATTAAATTCAGATAACTGAGGTATTACTTATTGGACCAAAAGCAATTAATTAAAGAATGACATAGTCCACGACATTAATTTCAAAGTCAGTTGTAATCTTCTTAATAGCACGTTTAATATTCTATGAGATTCTATTTAGCGTTTTTTCCTATTTGAATTGACAAATAAAAATAGAAACGACTTTTTTTTCATTAGTAAAAACCCAGAAATTAATAACTCTGTGAGGAAGTGCAACAAGTAGTGCAGCTGAATGTTGTAAAAGTCAATGAAAACGTGATGCTGAGGACTGCAGAAATGATGCAAAGCGCACCGCAAGTTCTGCAAACTTTGAGTCTACATTCAAAAAATAAATGTAGACATGTTTCCCGCTTTTGATTTATCCATGTATGCATGGAATAATAGTTTGGGAAGTAGTTTGTCCGTAAAATGCGTGCTGATCTGGTTAGTTTAGCGGAATGAATGACTGCAGGAATAACCCGGACACTTCACAAACTTCTAATGCACGACTGACTGACCTTGGTTCCTCCGCGGGTTCGCTTGTTTTCTCCGCTTTCCTCGGATCCTCTCCGTCATGTCGTCTCCGTGTTTAACCGGGGATCGCGCGCACGGATCGGTGGGATAAACGCGTGAAGTGTCGCTCCGCATCGCTCGCGCTGTGACTGCAGTGGCGCTCAGACGCGCGTCGCGATCACAGGCTTTGGTGATGTCATCATCATCATCGGAGGCAGGTCTGGGGTCAGCCCGGAGTGTGTGTTGCAAGAAGAGAGAAATTGAAAAAGAAAGTGTGTCAGTTCTTGGAGTTTTTTTTATTTATTATTATTTTTGAATAAAATAGACATTTATGTTCATGTCTGATTCTTCTGGTCATAAATACCAACGTTAAATAATGTCATGCTGTGGAGATTATATATGACATCAACTATATGACAGTATATGACATATATGTCCATGCATTTCAAAGAATTTCACCAGCTGTACAGTTGTGTAGGCTACATGGTGTTATAACAATAAAGTGATTTTTTTTTGGCATGTATTTTATATAAAGTAGGTCGTGTGTAGGCCTACATTAAAAGCGCATATAGCAATAATGTTGGGCATATTTTATTCATCGTAAAAGGTAGGCTATGTCTACTATGCGTGCGAAAAACGACCAAATAAAACGTTAAAGCAATTAAATTATAGCTACTCTAGCTAAAATTGCATACTTTTTTTTTTTTTTTGGCAAAAAAGTTTCACTTTTTTGATCGCCCACGTGAATATTCTACCTGTATAATATGCACAGGTAGGTGTTTTGTGAGCGAATCGCACCTGTTCCCCCCCCCCCCCCCCCCCCCCATCAGCTCCCCTTCTCCTGTTGATCGCTGTAGGAAGTATTGCATTGTCACCTCTTTTGTGCGTGTAATTGAACGGTAATCTGTTTAGCAACTGAAAAAGAAAACATCAGAAAAACTCCAACACACCGTTTTAGGACCCCTACCTTGGCATTCACACACACACTCACACACACACCCACCTGAACGCGTACTGTCATGATAATGCCCGCGCAATACTTCCTGAGGCGCGCGAGGTAGGGTGGACCTTGATCCCTAAGCACTTCGAAATAAATTACTTTTTCCCCTTTATATTATGTTAATGGTTAAGTAATGACATTCCGCTTGCTAATTATTATTAATGTCATTTTTTTGTTGTCTTGCATTAGCCAACCATTTAAAATGAGGCTACTGTCTAACTATAATAACACGCCATCTGTGATATATTACATTATTTTCTGCTCTATGAAAACTATCGATTAAATGTTGTCTTGGTTATCTTATTTTCCTGGCTCGCGCCAGAGAAAAAAAGCGCGGCAACGAACTCATGGATTCTGAGGGGAAAATAACTTTATCTTAATCGGTGTTTTTACAACAGCGGGCGGATTTATCTTTTTGTCTGGAAAAAAAAACGTTCTTACAGACATTACAAGAAAACCCACAACGCCAAATATTACCACATAATTACAGAGATTTAAAAGAAAAATGTTTTGTATATATTTCTTGGAGATTTAGCTTAGCATAAACATCGTAAATTAAGTTGTAAGACTTACCCTCCGTAACGTTATCTGTATACTTCCTTTAATATCTGACTTGTTTGCCGTTATTCTACACAGAATGCCAACGGGATGCGTTTACAAAAATAGGCTACTGTGTTGGTACAATGGTTCATTGATGATATCTGGTGCTAATGCTAGCCTATGGTACTTTAATTTCCATTGAAGAACAGGATAATTACCATATTAATTTCCAAGGTATTAAAACTAACACTGTTTTATGGTTTCTTTTAACACTGGGTGCTGTGCAAATGTGCATTTTAAAGAGCAAAAGAGCTTGTGTTTGCCGTTTCTAATGAACATTTGTTTTTAGGGACATAAAATAAAGGGTTTCAGGTGGTGAAAGCCGGAGAAAAGGAGAAGGGATGAGAGGTCACGGTCCTTTTGTCTAGGAGAGGAAAAGAGATGGAATGGGTCATAAACCTACACCCTGCTGTGGATCTTGGATGTGAGGAGTTAAGACACAAAGAAAAGCCTCATTCAACACTTTACCTCTGTCCCTATAGATGATGGTAAGAAAGTGTTATTTGCATTAATGTTATAAACAAGGAACCTTTATGTGCAAACAGTGCAGTTTGCGGTGTGCAATGAGCCTAAAAACAGTCTGTAAGAGCAGGAATCTGGGCACCACATGGTCTCCAACACCTCATACACACTGAGGGACGCCCTAGGGTGGGGTGTCCCGTGGGATTTCCAGCGTGCCGGAGTTTGGCAGGGGTTCAGAGAAGGAGCAAAGGGAGGAGTCTTCTTTAACAGCATATTAAACAGGAGTTAATTATATGCCAACCTTTGTGACAAAGAGAATAAAAAGCCTCGACTTGAATGGCAAACCAAGAAAAGAAAAGTCATTATGCTGGTTTCACTTCTTTGCATGTGAAAACCTCAGCGCTTATTTTGCCATTTCCATTTGTATCAGCAACCTCAGCTCAGTAGATTGTGGCTTAAGTCAGGCTGTAGATCTGCTAAACCTCTGCTCTCTCCTGCAGATCTTAGTGTGTTTGCTGTATATCTGTCCAGTGTATTGAGTGCATGTAGCAGTAAGGGCTTGCATTGATTCTTGTTGTTTCAGAGTTAAAAGGCATCTCAAAATAAACATACATTTTTGCTTAATGATTTTAAATTCAAACTAGAAGATTTTTATTTTTGCACAATATGCAAGTATTTATTTTTTTAAATGACAGCACTCATTTGAGTAAAAGTATTAGAGATGCACCGATATGAAAATTTTGTCTGATACCGATAACCGATAATTCTTTATATTTGAAAGCCAATAATCGATATATTGGTGGATAAATCTAAATCCAAATTTTGATATAATTTTGGAGAGTCTGATTACAAAAACAAAAGTCTCACCATTATAATCCATGTCCCAAACACACAATTATAATGTTCTCATTATGATTTTATGTAGCCGATATGACAGACTTGCGCTGCACATGTTGCACTGAAACTGTATTTTACTTTTTGAAGTGATTCCAATCATATTTCAAGCAATTCAGTGCGCATCTGAAGTGTCTCAGCTGAAGGAAATAATACATTATTTATCGGCTTTTATATATCGTCCAAATTTTCTTATCGGGCCGATAACATTAAAAAAGAACATATATATCGACCGATACCGATATGGTGGCCTATATATCGCGCATCTCTACTAAGTATGAGCAAAAGTAAAGGATACTTGCCTGAACAAAAACCACTAATGATGAAGGAGGGCAAGATGCGATGGCTAATGAGGATGGGAACAAGGTAAAAGAGGATCGGCCGGTTATATAGCGAATAACAGATGGGAGAATTGAGTCAGAGGAGTTGGCGATGGCAGGTCTTCATTGGTTACGCGCCGCACACAGTATTAGATCCATGGGGCCGAATCAGGGTACCAGGGACCGAGAGCTACAGCATTATACACTCAAACACACACTGGCATGTAGTGCAGGAAAATCTTTCTTTTGATCTTATAATCAGGGACAGGGAAAGGCCAAGTATGGAGAGGATTAGCTTTGTCACCGAGATTTCAGTATTAGTGAGCAAAAATGTTCTCTTTGTAACTAAAGGAGGAGGGATCTAATATGGCAGTGTAACACAAACCCTGTGTGTGGCTCTCAAGACTTAACAAAGATCATGAGCCGTAGCGCTGCCGCCATCTAGAGGACATCTGACGCGCGCCCAGCGGAAAAATAACAGCGGTGAACACATATACTGAAGCATATACAGGTTTTTTCAACCGCTTACACACATTTTCAAATATTTGCCTCTTCTTTTTCAAAACTTTACACACAAATCCATGAATTGCACACACAAAATGCAAAATGCCTCACATCTCTTGCAAAATGAAGCACTGCATTCAAAATATCACAAACATCTCAAAAGCAAACATTTGTCTGACGTTGCAAACACCTTTGCCATAATATTATATTTTTGGATATATCAGTTATTCAAAACCTAAAGCTCTTCTTTCATGAACTCCTGTGTGCATTTCTGTTCAAGACTGAAAGTAATTGGCTGAGAGATGTTGAAAAATTCACGGTAATCACGAAAGCAAGATTGAAACGAAACTTAATTTTTTTACTGTAAGCATTTGTGGTTGTGAATACAGTATTACACAGTCTGAAAAACCTATGACTTGACCTTTGGCCTATTCTAAAGCCATGATTGGTTGGTGTTCAGTAAAGCAATGAGTGTTTGCACATGTGAGGAGTGTGTGTGAGTGTGAGGAGTGTGTGTGAGGCTCTGATGAATTACTGTGGCATTTTGATAGGTTGTGTTTAAAAAAGGAAATCAAAGAGAATTATGTTGTGGTTTGCAAAAAGTGTTTTATGAAATTGAAAACTGAGTCGAAGGGCCGAGAACTAGTGTATGGTTTTGCAGTTTTGTGTCAGGTTTCAGAAGTTGTGTGACAAGTAATAATTTTGTGTGTAAGCAGTTGGAAAAGACTGTAAAATGCACACACAGATTATGTTGTTGTCCAATATTTTCTGTGTTTTCCAGAGTGGCACAAAAGAAACATTACAGTACAACACATCATCTTCTTCCATCA
This sequence comes from Squalius cephalus, assembly GCF_949319135.1. Lineage (NCBI taxonomy): Eukaryota > Metazoa > Chordata > Actinopteri > Cypriniformes > Leuciscidae > Squalius > Squalius cephalus. Next base: position 1,237,325 of record NC_137131.1, on the reverse strand, counting down.
CAGGCTCTGTTTATTTATAAACTGGTATAATATAGTACCTTTGTACAAAAATGTAGAAAATGGTACGCAAAAATATCACTTGTAAATAGATGGGATAAATGCTAATATCATAAATCTGTTACTACTTGATGAACTTTTGCCAGCAAAAAACGTTTGAGTGAACTGTGACAGATATAAAAACACACAGAAATGCAAAAACCACAAAATGTTTTTTTTTTCTTTAAAAAAAAAAAAAGAGGAAACATTCTTTATCACAGCAATATGGAAGCACATGACGGTGTTTCTCGCAAATATCAAGTGTGGCCTCGTCTCAGTGCCAGTCGTCTTTGGTATGCCACAGAAAGTGGAAACACTGGGATTTGTGAAAGGGTCGAGTCCGTACCGCACCCCTCCATAACACTTCAATGATAAAAAACGAGATAGGCACAAGTGTTGAAATAACAGAGGACTTAAAACCAAAAGCTTGACAAACATCAAGTACCTGCACTGTATGTAACTTTTTCATACTATATGGAAACTTTATAATAAAAATTCATCACTTCTCCTCAGCTCAGTGCTGTTGTCAGTGCAATGCATATGCATGCTAGCTTGGGTTATGTAGCGCAGCGCAGACTAAAGAGAAACATTACAAAAAACACATCTCAGTGCCGTTACCCTTTAACGTATCTGTCTGAAAGCAGACTAGTCAAACAATCAGAAAACAAACACTACAACTTTGAATGAATATTATGATTCAGAGGCACTTGTCTAGACCTAGAGAGATAATTGACAAGTCTTTAAAATACTGTTCTGTAATCTGCCATTATGACAGTAAGCAATGAGTTTTAATAAGAAACACTTTCTCTTAAGCCCAAAGTAGACTTTTTTTGGTATACGTAAAGTATACGTAACTTTTGTCAACATTATAGCCTGTTTTTACTATCCGCAGCTTGTGCATACGCCTTGAATTTTTTGTTGTTGCACTTATTAGTTGGTCCACAAGGCGACACTGGCCTGGCCTCTTCATGGATGAAAAATAAATGGACGGAACAACAAACTCCAGAAGACCCAAAACAATAAACGCTTGCTTGTGTGAGAAAGTTCAGTATGGAAGCTTGTATCCGCCACAGAACAAAACATTTTGAAAGATTGGAACTTTTTTATCACATAATTGCGAGTTTACATCTTCTCAGAGTTGCAAGATATAAAGTCAGAATTGCGAGATACAGTATAAATTCACAATTATGCCTTATAAAATCAGAATTGCGAGATATAAACTCTATTTATAAGGAATAAAATAATTCCTCATTATTGCAAGTTAATATCTCAGAATTCTGACTTTATAACACACAATTGCAACATTATCTCACGCAATTCTGGCTTTATAACGCACAATTGCAACATTATCTCACGCAATTCTGGCTTTATAACGCACAAGTGCAACATTATATCACGCAATTCTGGCTTTATAACTCGCAATTGCAACATTATATTAGGCAATTCTGGCTTTATAACTCGCAATTGCAACATTATATTAGGCAATTCTGGCTTTATAACTCGCAATTGTGACTTTATATCAGGCAATTCTGGCTTTATAACTCGCAATTGTGACTTTATATCAGGCAATTCTGAGAAAATGTAAACTCGCAATTGTGAGAAAAAAAGTCAGAATTGTGAGATAAAAAGTCGCAATTGCGAGTTATAAAGTCAGAATTGCCTGATATAAAGTTACAATTGCGAGTTATAAAGCCAGAATTGTGTGATATAATGTTGCAATTGCGAGTTATAAAGCCAGAATTGCATGACATAATGTTGCAATTGTGTGTTATAAAGTCAGAATTGTGTGACATAATGTTGCAATTGTGTGTTATAAAGTCAGAATTGTGAGATAAAAAGTCGCAATTACCTTTTTTATTCTCTGGCGGAAACAAGCTTCCATAGTTCATAGATACACAGAACTCTAGTTTAAAAGAGTACCAAGACGTTTTTTATTGTTCATAACTTCTGGAAAGAAATCACGCAGACAAGATGAAACGTTCTTGTGCGCTGCTGTCGACCGCCTGTGTTCATGCACACTATGAAATGGAGTATACTTTGAAAGGCTATGCATCTTGCTGTACTCATACGCTAGGTGTTACGCTGAAGTCTACTTTGGGCTTCATACTGTTTATCCATCCATCCATCCATGTGTCTCAACTGTCTCGTTTTCTCCAACATGTCGTACCTGTGAGAAATCAGAGATAAGAGGCCACAATGGTCTAAGGCACTTGAGTCCTGTCTTCACCAATAAGAGAATGTGCCTACCAGCTTCTTCCTTGACACATTCACTCACTTTGTATTTCAGTCTTCTTATGTGGTGTTCATGTGGCAGTCCAAGTCCAGATATATATCTAAAAGTAAATTTTCTTTGTTTCTATCTTGCCACCATTTACAGTCCAATGCTCATATTTACATTTTAAACAAAGACTTCCATCTTTACAGCCTCACAGTAGTGACTGGAATGCCCCTTGAATAATAGTCATTAGGCGGTAATGTCAAGCAACATATTTTACACACTTAAAACACCATTACGCAAAAATCTGTGTGATCCCATATTGGACACCAGCAGAACCATCAGTACCTGGGATGTACGATATATCGGCCACCGTATCGGTATCGGCTTACTTTTAATGTTATCGTTATCGGCCCGATAAGAACATTTTACTTGTATATTAAAGCCGATAAATAATGGATTATTTCCATCAGCTGAGACACTTTAGATGTGCACTGTTCATCATGATGGTTTTGAAATTAATTGAAATATGATTAGAATCTCTTCAAAAAAGGAAAATACAGGAAAAGTGCAACATGTGCAGCACAAGTCTGTCATATCGGCTACATAAAATTATAATGAAAACATTATAATTGTGTGCTTGAGACATGGCTTTTAATGGTGAGACTTTAGTATTTTGTAATCAGGCTCTCAAAAATGATAAAAAATTTGGATTTAGATTTATCGGCCGATATATCGGTTATCAGCTTTCAAATATAAAGAATTATCGGTTATCGATATCGGCCAAAAATGTCACATCGTGCATCCCTAATCAGTACGTGGCATACGAGCAAGAAAAGGGACGTTCAGAGGATCCTTTAGTGTCGTGAGGGCAATAGTTTCTGAGTCAACGTGCTCACTTTGGCCCTGTTATTTACAGAAACACTTTAAGACAACGTGTTCAAGTACTTGTTCTCCCCAGCTAGGGACGTCAGCATTGAAGTCATGTCCCCGATTGCCATATTAGACAGGCCACTTGGAAGGGTGATGGAGGTTTGGGGTGTGGTGAGACGAGAGGAGGTCTGAGAGGAGCAATGGTGGTGTGGGTTTATTGGACTGTAAGATGAAGGCTCTGGGTCATCGATGATGGAGGTAAAGTCAATCTGAGCGTTCTCCAAGTCCAGGTTTTCTAAGGCGTTGGACATGGGCGCTGGTTCTGAATAGGCCATCGATGTGGGTTTGGTACTAGGGTCTATCCCAGTCAGGTGTTGCTGGGCCAGGCATGGACCATCTTGAGGTTTCTCAATGTCATGGTGCATGTGTATCTGGCCTGTGTAGTACATGGGGTTGTTGTTATTTGTGAAGTTTTCCGAATGCTGTTGTTGGACCGGTGGGAGGCGCACTCCTCTTCTGGGACTGGCGGTGGAGTGGACCGGGCTGAGGTGAGGTGGGCTTCCCAGGTAAGCTCCACCTGCTTGTTGGGACTGGGAAAGACTGTTCTGGCGACTCAAAGGCTTTCGTCCCTGAGGTGGTCTTGGCACTATATCCGGCCCGTAGCACGATCCCTGCATCCCAGCTGTATGCTCCTTAACAGAACCGGGAACTCGATTTTGCGGTGGGCTCATTAAGTTCTGATTCGGATAGCCTTGATAAGCATTACCGGGATAAAGGTTCTGGTTAGGTTGTTGATGCTGTGGACTGTGTTGAATCATTGCCGTTTGTCCTCCCATGTCTATCCCATCAGGCTTCCCAGAGAGGCCATCGACTACCCTTTGCTCCTGCTGCTGTTCCCATAGGAGAGCCTGCTGGGATTGCACGTAGTTCCTCACCATCATCTCTTTCATTTGATGCATTGGTGTCTGCGACCTGCGGCTTTCCGCAAGTGCAAGATTTATACCTCCTCCACTCGGGAATGATCCCGCTTGGCTTTGCTGCGGAAGACCGGCTTGCGTTCCCATCTGGCCGTGAAGAAAGTCACAGCTTGCATTAGAGGATCTGCCCATGAGGCCTTGGCCTTGTGGTGGATATCCCTGCATGTTTGCATTATGCCGATGCTGGTGTAGAGGTTTGATGTTCTGGCAAGAACTGGATCCTCCCATTGACGGATGGAACTGTTCCGGTTTTACAGTAACTCTTTGATGGCCAGGGTCAGATGTAGGGTCATATACACCCTGTTGATGGTAGTGCTGTCCTTGAATGCCTACACCCTGGAACTGCATGCCGGTTTGAGGACTGTGGAGTTGGTTAGTTGGTCCCCACGGCCCTGATCCATCACCTTGACTAGGAAAGTGTGGGCCGGATGGGCTAAGCTGACAGGTACTCATACCATACTCAGCTTGCTGTAGGAGATTGTTTGCAATGTCAGCTTGACCAATCACTCCAGTTGCGCAGATCTCCTCGCGCTGACCCTGGTACGGACCTTGCATTTGAGATTGGAAGACTTGATCCATGCAACCCAAGCCTTCTTGTCGAGGAGACAGTTGACTTGCATTGTGAGGGTGTAGCTGAGTTTGCTGGTAGCCCATGTAAGCTCTGTCTCCACCTGGGATCATGTTGCCTTCGGTTTTCCCGTGAGGTTCCATAGCCATGGCCTCCATCATGACATTTTCAGTGATGCTCGGTGGACGAGGCGAGTACATGTGCCGGCTGAGAGCTGCGTCAGATCCGCACTGATGCAACGCGTTGCGACGACTCATTAGGGACACGTTGCTCAGGCTATTAAAGCGTTGCACTTTGGGTAAACCCTGCGGATCGGCTCCTGAGCGCACTGGATCACTAGCGCGTCTCGTGTTGTTTCCGGGTGCCTGGTGTGGATAGATCACTCCTGTGCCGTATTCGGCATTAGCACTGTGCCTTCTCATGCCACCTTGCTGCATAAATGGAGGAAGAGGCTGGCCGTGGCATTCCCTCAAGAATCTACCGGGTTGGTCCATGTTGGGTAGCGGGGTTGGCGGTGGACCGCCTGTTGCTGCCGCGTATTTAGCCTTCAGACTATATTGCTGTGCCGGTGTGAGACTCGGTAGACCTGGCAATCCACCAGTGTTCTGGCATGATCCGCTTCTTTGGCTGCTCTGAGGAGACAGTGGGTCACCGGGCACATCGGTTCCCATCACGGATTGGCAGTGACCCACCTGGGACACGTCACTGGAGCGTCGGCTTGACAGGTAGGGCGAGACCATTGACGAACGGCGGCTCACTGTGTACGCAGAGCTGAGGCTGCTGGTGCCGCTGCCGCGCCGATCGTTCGGTTGGCAAGACATTCCCATTCCGGTTACTCCACCCAGATCAGGAGCAGAAAGCTCCATTACACGCCGGTTGGAAAGTAAGGGCGAGGGCGCACACATGCCCATCATCTCTCCTGTTGCTGAAAGAAGCAGAGTTAGCATTAGAATTACTGAGAAAACCATGAGGCTAGCAATGTATTACTATAACATGTAAACCTTAAAGTCCCCCTGTAGTCAATAATCGTATCCCTTAAAACTCATCTTTGATCACCAAAATTACACATTTAAACGTTTTTCCTTGAAAAAAAAATTCTTTGTGCTTTAAAATAGCTTGAATGTAACTCGACACCCTTGCCTCATTTAGTATACGCGGTTCTATGAATATGCAAATGAGCTCCGCCTCCACTCACTCACTCAGCTCAGAGATCCACTGGTTGACGATCACACGTTGATCTGATTGGTTACAAGGTAGTTTGTGACGTCAGAAACGTCAGTGTTTTTGAGACTGTCTTTGGTTCACTGCAGTTTTAAGGAGGAAATACTCAGCAATGGTGTCGACTTATGAATTTACACATGGTTTGTCTTAAAGCACATTAATAACACCACATAGACATATAAACAACATTAAAAGATGGATTTTCAACACAGGGGGACTTTAAATGCGTATAATGCCAAATGAATACACGTAAATTGAATTTTAACCTCACAGCACAGTTCTAAGTTCCGATGATCTAGCATAATAAATGTTTTTTTTGGGGAGTGCAATCCAAAAAAAGCTAAGATGGGAGTGGAAAGTTCTACGCACAGCCGGAACATTTCCATAATGACCAACACAATCTACCAAAAGCAGCGCAAATTACTGTCTGGTTTAAGACATGCTTTTTTGGGTGGTGAATAATGCCGCAAATACCAGTATATTGACGAGCGTAAACCTTAGTAAATCACCTTGCATGATAGATTTAAATACTCCTCCCATAAATTTTGCGCCTTAATGGGAAACTCCTACAAATGCATATTTTAAAAGATCAGCCGCAAATAATAACCTTGTCCACAGCTTCTCAGCACTAATCATTCACTGTGTGTCTTTAGTCAATCCTGACAGTAGTTTCGCATCGCCAAAAGAGGGTTTGTGCTGGCACAAGCTGTAAATAAATCAGTCTGGCACCTTTTTTTGTCAAGTCATATTCATTCATTTTAGTCAGTTTTAATTTTTGCATTAATTTTAGTGGATGAAAATAACATTTTACACTTGTGCAGCTGTGTCATTGTTAATGTTGTGAATTTGTCTGATTAATCAAAAATCAGCTGATATTTGACTGGTTTTGCCCGTCCTTCTGTTAGACTGTCTCACACATGAATTATGTTGAATATCTGTCAGCTGTTAAATTTAACTACACAATTAGATAATACCAGTTTAGCTCAACCAATCACCAAGCAATGCTTCATTTAGTTCAGTCTGTGTGTAAAAAGAGCATTAGCAATTAAAGAAAACACACTTAAGAAAACATCATCAGGTCAAAGTGTCTGAGTAATATTTGGTCCCAAATTTGTTACTGGTAGTCGCTGTATGATGAATTATTGGATATAATATGTCACAGTTTACTTTACTTTGCTATCCTCACTTATATAAATTATATAAACTATAGTGTCCTGCACACACTAGTAAAAAAAATTATATCTGGTATCTGAATAATTTTTGGTTTGACTGTCTATGAGTTAAATAACCTGCGATCAGGTGCTTGATCTGCTTTGTGTTTTACCTGAGAGAGCCGGTAGTTTGTTCCCTCCGCTCCGCCCAGGTGGGGTTGGCCGGCGGATTTGCTTCAGTTTGTCAATCTTCAGATTCTCCAACCTCTTCAAGGCCTGAACGGACATGCACATCGACCCCACGCCAGCGCTGGACTCGGACACACCGGCGTTCCCGTTCTCCTCTTGTGTGGTCAGGTCCTCGAGACTGCCCGCCGCGTTCAGGTTCATCTCCACACCGCTGTCGTTGTTGTTGGCGCTCCCTAGTGGAGAACGTTCGCTACTACAGGACGACTGGCCACCGGGGCTTGGCTGAGATTTCTAGAGGACGAGAGAAATGATTCAAGATGTTATTGTTGTTATTATGCACATGACTATCCATTAGGGCTGCACGATATTAGTCGATATTAAAACTTGCATTGCGATATTTAGTTTTTCTGCAATATATATTGAGATATAAAAACAAATTGAACAACCAGATGATTAATAGCTCAATTTGAAAATAATTCTAGGAAAATTGGTGTGAATCTGCATGGTAAATAATAAACAAATTACTAGTGTATATAAATACAATAGAAATAGTTTTTCAGGTAAATCTAACAGTATTCAGGTACAGAAATTCAATACTCAAATGTAAAATAACAGTCTTCACTGTATAAATGAAATATAACCAATATAATTAATTAATTAATACAATTTATCTTTGTTAAAGCTACAAGTAATTTTCTCTTTCTCTTTTAATCACCATTGGTGACACAAACAGCTGAGGGTATATTAGGCTGCTGTCACTTTAAGACGAATGCAGGGACCTAATACTGTATAAATGACACACATTTGATTTCTTCCTCTGTTAACAACACACAACCGACTGTGTTTACGAGGATACTCGCCGAGACTGGCATTTGACTTTATTTTGCGAGCACATGTCCGTTTAAGCTCAAAAGAAAGAGAAAAAGAAATGAATTCGGAGTTCACGTGCTGTCTCGACTTAAAAACACATGCAAATGTTAAACTTTCACTCTATGATGGTTAAACTTTGCAATTAATCCGTGAATCACATGCGTTCTGAACCGGGGAGCCGCTACGGATCACAGATCAACTACGATCCCTATACTTGACATCGCGATATCGATGCTAAAACGATATATGTGACCCTGGACCACAAAACCAGTCACATGGGTAAATTTTTGGAAATTGAGATTTATACATCATCTGAAAGCTGAATAAATAATCTTTCCATTGATGTGTGGTTTGTTATGATTTGACCAGAGATACCGAGTCATTTTGCCGAGATACAACTATTGTAAATCTGGAATCTGAGGGTGCAAAAAAATCTAAACATTGAGAAAAAAAAGTTGTTCATTTATGTTGGCGATTGTGCTGCATTCACTCACAGAAATAAATGTTTTATATATTAACGGTAGGAAATTTACTAAATATCTTCACGGAACATGATCTTTACTTAATATCCTCATGATTTTTGGCATAAAAGAAAAATGGATAATTTTGACCCATACAATGTATACTGTTGCCACAGATAAACCCGTGCGACTCGAGACTGGTGACGTGATCCAGGGTCACATATCGTGCAATCCTACTATCCATTAGAATGAGCATTGGGATCAAGCCTTACCAGTGTGGATTCTGGAGCGAGTAATTTGCAGTCCTCTCGACTTCTCTCCTCTTTTTCTATCAGAAGCTCTGAGTTCTGCCCAGCCGGGGTCAGACCCGGAGCGCGCGGACCCGTGTCTCCACGGTGCTTTTTAGTGATGTGAGCCTCCGGCCCGTGAACCGTCTTCACATGCTTCCTCAGAGAGCTCGGGTCCGTGTAGCGCTTCGTACAGCCGGGAATCTTGCAAACGTACGGTTTCTGAAGGCCAGAGAGACGAGAGCATGACATGTGATCTACAGCTGGAGCCAAACCTTTAGAAACCAACACACTGTGATAGTTTACACTACTAGTTTATTGCTGTTAGTAGTATTTCTCCTCCTGTTTGGCATCATTTAAGAAAGAATGTCAGGTTAGACTGTATTAAATGAAGTGACGCATGTTTCTCCTGCTGTGATTTTTATATCATGAAAAGTGTAACACAGATACTTTGAAATCAAATAGAAATGCTGTTTGAAAGTGTGTTTAAACTGATGCAACCAATAAAAGATTTATAGATCTGGAAGTACATTATAAAAGCACAATAACCAGCAGATAAACATGACATTAAAAATAATAATAATAATAATTCAGTCATTCCAGTAAAACACAAACTCGTTTCTTATCATGTGTAGTACGTTAGTCATTGTTTTGGTGCTTTGATAACAAAATAACCTACATTTTTTTAATAATAAATTGATGTAATAATAAATTGTGATCAGTGATCAAATTGGTTACACTTTATTTTAAGGTGTCATTGTTACAGTGTAATTATATATTTAAGTACTGAGTAATATTAAGCAACTACATGCACTTACTATAGGGTTAGGATTTGGTTGAGGGTTAGTTGCATGTAATTATGCATAATTTACTGTTATTACTATGGTAAGTACATGTAACATATGTAACAAGGACACTATAAAATAAAGTGTTACCCAATAATTAATTACAAAAGTTTTTATATAAATTAATTGCAGAAATAAATTGTGATCAGTGTTTTTGTTTCAGGCATTTAATCAATTGCAATAAAGTTTTAAAAATTCATCCAATGCAATAATAAATTGTGAACAATATTCTTACAGTTTTTAGTACATTTTTGTCTTACAACAAAATAATTGCAATATTTTTTAATTAACTGCAATAAAGTTTTGTGTTTAGTCAGTTTATGTCTTACAACAAATTAATTGCAATAATTAATTACAATAAAGTTTTTTTTATATATAAATTAATTGCAGTAACAAATTGCGAACAAATAGTTTTTTTGTTTTAGTCACAGCCTTTGTCTTTTGACATGCGAAATCTGTCACGTCATAAACGTTGTATTGAACAGCAAGCAAATTATAAAAGACAAAAAAAGCAAATTGCGACACAAAACCAGCAGATAATATGATGTGTGTGTATATCTGCGTGTGTACCTCGTTGGAGTGTGTTCTGTTCTGGTGCTTGGCTCGGTCGGACGCGTTGGAGAAGGCCTTGTTGCAGCCCTCGTGCTCACACACATACGGCTTCTCTCCGGTGTGTGAGCGCAGATGAGTCTTCAGGTTCTCCAGACGCGAGTACGCTTTATTACAGCCTTCAAACTGATGCACACCAACATAAACAGTTACACTCAGTGGGACTGCACAATATATCCAAATATAGAAATATTGCAAATGTATTTATCGTGATATGCATATCGCAATGGCTTGCAATAACTGCGGTCATGAAGAAAAGATAAAGAGAAAATCACTCTCTGCTCTCGGCTGAAGAACTTCTGTAGCTTTAATAAGAATCAGGATATATTTAAATCATACAGTGAAAACTAAGCAGAGTTTATTTTTACTAGGGCTGTCAAACGATTAATCGCATCCAAAATAAAAGTTTGTGTTTACATAATATATGTGTGTGTATGGAGTATAATTATTTTCTATATATAAATACACACACATGCATATATATTTAATAAAAATGTGTTATTTATATATAAAATATTTATATATAATATAAATTATAATATAAATATATATACACAGTATATACATGCAAATATTTCTTAAATATATACATGCATGTGTGTGTATTTATATATAGAAAATAATTATACACCGTACACACACATATATTATGTAAAAACAAACTTTTATTTTGGATGCGATTAATCGCGATTAATCGTTTGACAGCCCTAATTTTTACATTTGATTATTGAGTTTCTGTTGTTTAATAACTCTAATGTAGGATAACCTGACCCCTGAACCCACTGATGTTAGAATAACTCTTCTGATATATGACATTTTTATTGAGATGTCTTTGTCACGACAACTTGATATAAACCAATACATCATAACCTGTCATAAATGTGTCATAAGCATGACATAGCAGATGAATTAGTAGTTAAGAAACTACTTAGCTTTATGGGTTAATATTACATTAATCTGTCATGTGTTTGGTTTTGACATTGGCTGTCATGAGGCCATTCTAACTGTGTCATGAATATATTTCTGACCACTTTTTTCCCAGTATTTATTCCAGTTATAAAATATTTTGACAGCATTAACACTTAATGACATTTTAATGACAAATTAAATTTGTATCACTGTAGTTGAGGTCAAGAAAAATATTCATGACACTGTTATAAAATTATTTGACAGAGTATTATTACACTTAATGTCATTCTAATGACAAATTCAAGTTGTACCACTGGAAAAAACAGTGGTCAGAAATATAATGTAATGTTAACCCATAAAGCTAAGAAGTTTCTTAAGTTTGATGATTAATCTGCTATGTCATGCTTGACATATTTATGACATATTTATGTCAAGTTGTCATAACAAAGACATCTCAAACAGTGTCATATTTGGATAAAAAATGTCATAATCGAGTGAATGACACTTAATGACAGTTACATAAACATGCATAAAAACTCCTTCATATACAGTGAGGAAAATAAGTATTTGAACACCCTGCTATTTTGCAAGTTCTCCCACTTAGAAATCATGGAGGGGTCTGAAATTGTCATCGTAGGTGCATGTCCACTGTGAGAGACATAATCTAAAAAAAAAAATCCAGAAATCACAATATATGATTTTTTAACTATTTATTTGTATGATTCAGCTGCAAATAAGTATTTAAACACCTGTCTATCAGCTAGAATTCTGACCCTCAAAGACCTGTTAGTCTGCCTTTAAAATGTCCACCTCCACTCCATTTATTATCCTAAATTAGATGCACCTGTTTGAGGTCGTTAGCTGCATAAAGACACCTGTCCACCCCATACAATCAGTAAGAATCCAACTACTAACATGGCCAAGACCAAAGAGCTGTCCAAAGACACTAGAGACAAAATTGTACACCTCCACAAGGCTGGAAAGGGCTACGGGGAAATTGCCAAGCAGCTTGGTGAAAAAAGGTCCACTGTTGGAGCAATCATTAGAAAATGGAAGAAGCTAAACATGACTGTCAATCTCCCTCGGACTGGGGCTCCATGCAAGATCTCACCTTGTGGGGTCTCAATGATCCTAAGAAAGGTGAGAAATCAGCCCAGAACTACACGGGAGGAGCTGGTCAATGACCTGAAAAGAGCTGGGACCACCGTTTCCAAGGTTACTGTTGGTAATACACTAAGACGTCATGGTTTGAAATCATGCATGGCACGGGAGGTTCCCCTGCTTAAACCAGCACATGTCAAGGCCCGTCTTAAGTTTGCCAGTGACCATTTGGATGATCCAGAGGAGTCATGGGAGAAAGTCATGTGGTCAGATGAGACCAAAATAGAACTTTTTGGTCATAATTCCACTAAACGTGTTTGGAGGAAGAAGAATGATGAGTACCATCCCAAGAACACCATCCCTACTGTGAAGCATGGGGGCGGTAGCATCATGCTTTGGGGGTGTTTTTCTGCACATGGGACAGGGCGACTGCACTGTATTAAGGAGAGGATGACCGGGGCCATGTATTGCGAGATTTTGGGGAACAACCTCCTTCCCTCAGTTAGAGCATTGAAGATGGGTCGAGGCTGGGTCTTCCAACATGACAATGACCCGAAGCGCACAGCCAGGATAACCAAGGAGTGGCTCTGTAAGAAGCATATCAAGGTTCTGGCGTGGCCTAGCCAGTCTCCAGACCTAAACCCAATAGAGAATCTTTGGAGGGAGCTCAAACTCTGTGTTTCTCAGCGACAGCCCAGAAACCTGACTGATCTAGAGAAGATCTGTGTGGAGGAGTGGGCCAAAATCCCTCCTCAGTGTGTGCAAACCTGGTGAAAAACTACAGGAAACGTTTGACCTCTGTAATTGCAAACAAAGGCTACTGTACCAAATATTAACATTGATTTTCTCAGGTGTTCAAATACTTATTTGCAGCTGTATCATACAAATAAATAGTTAAAAAATCATACATTGTGATTTCTGGATTTTTTTTTTTAGATTATGTCTCTCACAGTGGACATGCACCTACGATGACAATTTCAGACCCCTCCATGATTTCTAAGTGGGAGAACTTGCAAAATAGCAGAGTGTTCAAATACTTATTTTCCTCACTGTATATCTGTCATGTCATGATAATGAAGGTGTCATGTCAGTCTTATGCACAGCCCTTCAAGTAAAGTGTTACCCATTTTTCGTGCAGTTTCGAGAGAGTTGAACAGAAGTCATGTGACACAGCTTGAACAGAAGTCATGTGACACAGCTTGAACAGAAGTCATGTGACCGCTGTAACTCACAGTGCACTTGTGTGGCTTCTCGCCGGTGTGTCTGCGCATGTGGACCACCAGCATATACTGGGCTTTGAAGGGTCTCTGCTCTCGAGAACAGTCCTTCCAGTGACACACGAACTCCTTCTTCTCCCCGTGGATGTGCTCGTTGTTGATGTGCTGCGCAAGAGACGGGAAAATCAGGACACAAGACACGGGATGCTTGATGTGGGAAACACCTGCGGCCAGTCTGATCTATAGACTATCACAGTATCTATGCATATTTTGAGTTAGCGTTTATTTGTAGTTTTCAGTTTAAATTTTAGTTTTATTTGTGTGTGATTTTATCTATTCTTTACAATAAAATCTCATTAGTTAATGGATTGACTAAAATGAGAAATTCATTTGTTACAGTATTTCATATTTTTTGTTAGCATTAATTCATTAAAACACAACTGTTCATTGTTAGTTCAGGGCTGCGTTTCCCAAGAGCATCGTAAACCTAAGAAGTTCGTAAAAACGATTGTACGACTGATCTTAATATCACGGTCTGTTTCCCAAAAGCATCATGACTTCAGTAGCACTTGAAAATCATGGTAGATCTACGAGTGCTCTGGAGAAATCGTAAATCCCCGAGTGCATCGTAAGAAGAGTTACGAGGATTACACTTATAACTTTATTCAAGTGCAATATGATTATAATATGTGACCCTGGACCACAAAACCAGTCACATGGGTCTTTTTTTTTTTTATTGAGATGTATACATCAAGCTGAATAAATAATCTTTCCATTGATGTGTGGTTTGTTAGGATAGGACAATATTTGGTCGAGATACAACTATTGTAAATCTGGAATCTGAGGGTGCAAAAAAATCGAAGCATTGAGAAAATCTCCTTTAAAGTTGTTCATTTCTGTTGGCGATTGTGCTGCATTCACTCACAAGAATAAATGTTTTATATATTTACGGTTGGAAGTTTACTAAATATCTTCATGGAACATGATCTTTACTTAATATCCTCATGATTTTTGGTATAAAAGAAAAATGGATAATTTTGACCCATACAATGTATTGTTGGATATTGCCACAGATAAACCCGTGCGACTCGAGACTGGTGACGTGATCCAGAGTCACAGATGCCATCTGAAGCCCTTGTGCCAAGCATTGACAAGGCCTTTTCTTCTCGTCCTCTGCTGTGAGAAAAACTCTGCTTGTTTTATTAAATGTGTAAAGTCCTGCCACTTCTTCCTGCCCTCCTGCCCTGGGGCCGTATTCACAAAGCATTTTATCTTACCACTAGGAGTACTCCTAAATCGCACTAAAAGATTTTAGCTAGGAGTTTTCTCTTCAAAGTTATTCACAACGCCTTTCAGACCTACTCTTAGTAAAGAAAAATGACAACTCCTAAACTAAGAGTGAGTCTTCGTTGCTATGGATGACGTCATTACTCATGCACGAGCTTGACTGAAGTGACCACCTTGATTGGCTGATGATTGTAACGCGGGAATGATTCCAAACTCCTCCCCTACGATGATGAGTGACAGGTGACAGGTCTGAGAATGCGTGCGCTACACAAGCAGTGCGAAGGACGGAAGATGATGAATAACTGAATAAATAGCCTAAATGAATAAAGAGTAAGGCAAAACAAATAGCCTAGTAGCCTAATGAAACATATGGATTGATGCAATATCTTTGCAACATTATTGAATTAATCTGTCACTATATGCCTCTGCCTACGTTTGCAAAGAGAAGAACATTTTAATTTGATTCACAATGAAACGTTACAATTAGTTTACATGCAATGAGTAGCCTAGTTTTGGTTGTTGTTGGTGGCGTTATTGCATCCCTAGTTATGCCTACAATGCAGAATTGTTCCTCGCGATTGGAAGCTCCTGTAGCCGCCGCATACGCATTTCAAAACATCGCGGCGTGAAATGCCACAAAAAGCGGTTTGTGAAGGTCTTAGTGAGTTAGGAGTCCTCTCGACTTCTTTTAAGCTGTCCCAGGCTTAGGTGCTACTTTTAGGGCTAAAATGCTTCGTGAATTACTCTTAGTCAAAAAAATTAGGAGTCCTAAAGTTACGAGTGACACGCCCATTATTTTTAGGAGTTGCTCCTAAATTCGCCAGTTAGGAGCTACTTTTAGCCTTAAAATTCTTTGTGAATACGGCCCCAGATCTTATAATGCCCTCAGTTTTCAGCAATATCCTCCCAGATGCTTTGTATTAGTTTATTTGTATGACTGCCCTTAAACCTGCTGATTCTAGTGTGTTTGTATAGCTCCACCTCCTCTAAAATGACATTAATCTCCTCTTTTTGAAAAATCGAGGTTCAAAATGGTTCAGTGTCTCCACCCGTAGGTTTGTGCTTTATAGATTATTGGCTTCATAGAAAATGCACAACAATCAGGCTAAACATTTCAAAACACAAGCGTGTGCTTCAATTACGAGCCAAATCACTACAAGGAGACATCTGACACGCACTTAAACACAGTTTTTGTGAAACGCACGTGAAATGAAGATGAACGTTCGTAAAGTCGATCCATCGTTATCTGGAAACGCAGCCCAGGTCCATTAAACAATATTAACAGATTATGAACCATGAAATATGAATAACTTTTGATTTTAATAATTTATTATGATGATACCATTGACTAGGATTAATAAATGCTTTAGAAGTATTTTCACTCTTAGTTCATGTTAACTAATGTAGTTAACTAACAAACAAAACCTTATTGTAAAGCGTTAATATTTTTAATATTTCTTTATTTTATTATATATTTTTTTTAGTTTTAGTAATTTTAGAACTTCAACTTGAAATTAAAGTTTTTTTTATTTAATGTTTATATTTTGCTTCTTTTTTTTCAATTACAAAAACAATTTTGGTCACACTTTATTTTAAGGTGTCTTTGTTACAATGTAATTATACATTTAATTATACATTAGTCATATTAATTAACTACATGCACTTACTATAGGGTTACGATTAGGGTCTGGTTTGTTTTAGGGTTAGTTGCATGTAATTATGCATAATTTATAGTAATTATTAATATTACTATAGTAACTGCATGTAACATATGTAACAATGATACAGTAAAATAAAGTGTTTTAATAGTTTTAGTTAACAATAACAACACTGAGTGGAGCAATAAAAACGAGATTTCAGATTTCAGAAAATGATCAGTGAATAACGGTTTGATTTTCTTTCTGTTTATCACACAAATCTATCATACTGACTTGCCATATAGCATACAAGTCTGTTATGGACTGCTGTTATGCTGCTTTCATGGCTTTTCTTCCTTTTTGGAGACAAAATGTGAAGCAAAATGTGAAACAAAGTAGCAGTATATTGGTGTGGACTGACGAGTGAATAACTCTCTTAAATCCTCCTTACATGCACGAGTTGTTCCTGAGTGTCGAACTCTTTGCTGCAGTTTTCCCAGTGGCAGTTCGTCTCGTAAACGGCCTCGGGTTCAGGCTTCTCCTCTTTATCCAGATCATCTCTTCCTTCTAATAAACCCAGGAGAGGATCCTGCGAAACGGGGTCGGAATAACATAAACAACCAAGAGTGTCCACCTCATTCCTACACCTATTTATACAACTTAGTGATGACGATTTGCGTGAATTATGGGTGTAACTTCCGTAACGCTGGAAACAATCAGTGAAAGGCTCGCTCTATGAACACAACAATACGTTGTTTTAAAAACTGTGTACAATGAGATGATATTATTCTACTCGCACTTCAACCATCGAACATTAAAAGGACATTTAAAAGTGTAAAAGCATCAACAAGGTTCTTTCAACAGACCAAATAACCCCAAAATCACGAGGGTTAAATATCACTGTAATAATATATATCTGGATTATGTAACAGACGTTCAAACAGATTTACTTCAGCATTGCATGATACGATTTCAATGTGATTTCCGTAATTTTGACAGATAATAAATTGTATTTACCCGTGAAAACAAACGTGGAAAGAGAAAAACGAGAGATTCTTTGTACATTCCAGTGAATTATTAATGGGATATATCGTAAATTAAATTGTCAGAACAGACCACAGATGTGCAGTATATGTTGTCCTTTTTCATATTATTACAGCAGAATGCAAAGGGAAAAAATCATATATAATAATCATGAGGAAAGGAATTCAGCGACTGAAAATATCTCTTGCCGTAGATATTCTTGTTATGACGTCACGTTAAAATAACAAGTATAACGTTATTCTCATGATGTCTGAAAGTAAAACATGAATGGAAATTGACAGCTCAATTCAGTCAAACTGACGATCTTTATTTATAGGGCAACTTTATGATCTGATATGATTATTTCAGTCTTTTTGAATGGAGGTTCCCCAAAACGGAAGTGCCGCCCATAATTCAGACCGCAGTAAGATCGTCAGGAATAAAGTGGATTGCATCCATGATTCTGGAGGATGTGAAGAGTTTGACTGTGATGTAAACACAGTATTAGTCAAAGATGGGACATTACCTGTGTTCCCGTCGATGAAGGACTCGCCACGTCTCCCTCAGAATGCTCCTCCAGGCTCTTGATGTTAATGCTGTCCATCACACTTCCCAGGATCGGTTCTGTCTTCATCTGAACACACACACACACACACACACACACACACACACACACACACACCCACACACACACACACACACACACACAGAGCAGGGTTATTATTAGCATCAACTAACACTGAAACTACTGAAACATTTACCTTAACAATCTGCATTGCATAAAGCGCTATAGAAATAAATGTGATGTGCAACTGACATAAAGCTTAAATAAAATAAAATATAATTATTAGATGTGGGGATGCACCGATATGAAGATTTTGCCCGATACCGATAACCGATTATTCTTTATATGTGACCCTGGATCACAAAACCAGTCTTATGTTGCACGGGTATATTTGTGGCAATAGGCAACAAAACATTGTATGGGTCAAAATTATAGATTTTTCTTTTATGCCAAAAATCATTAGGATATTAAATAAAGATCATATTCCATGAAGATATTTTGTAAATTTCCCACCTTAAATATATAAAACATTTATTTTTGTGAATGGATGCAGCACTATCACCAATAGAAATGTACAACTTTAAAGGCGATTTTCTCAATGTTTCGATTTTTCTGTACCCTCAGATTCCAGATTTTCAAATAGTTGTATCTCGGCCAAATATTGTCATATCCTAACAAACCATACATCAATGGAAAGATTATGTATTCAGCTTTCAGATGATGTATAAATCTCAATTAAAAAAAAATTACACATAAGACTGGTTTTGTGGTCCAGGGTCACATATTTGAAAGCCGATAACCGATATATTGGCCAATAAATCTAAATCCAAATTTTTATATCATTTTTGAGAGCCTGATTACAAAAACATAAGTCTCACCATTATAAAAACACACAATTATAATGTTCTCATTATAATTTTATGTAGCCGATATGACAGACTTGCGCTGCACATGTTGCGCTTCACTGTATGTTCCTTTTTTAAGTGATTTTCAATCAAATTTCAAGCAATTCATAAACATCATGTTGAACAGTGCGCATCTGAAGTGTCTCAGCTGTAGGAAATAAAACATTATTTATCGGCTTTAATATATCAGCAGATAACGATAACATTAAAAATTAACATATGTCAGCTGATACCAATATGGCTGATATATTGAGCATCCCTATTTAGATGAAAAACTTAAAAGAAATTTTTTAAATAATGCTGAAATAAAATAAGCTGAAGTACTAAAAATGCTAAATAGAAATGTAAAAAATGGGAACATTTTACAATAAGAATCCATTTGTTAATAGTAGTTGATGTTTATTTATTTATTTATATTTAATAAAACTAATTTCAGTTCATTGCCAGAGCAAATTTTCTATTTTTTGTTTAGTTTAAGTTAAAACACTAAAATTAGTATCTGGAAATAAAATAAAAACTAAAACTGAAATAAGAATAATTTAAAAAAAAAAACGAATAAAAATGACAAATACACAACAAAATTAAAGTATAAAAGCAAAAGCTAATTCAAAATATTGGCACTTTACAATTATGTCTCATTAACTTTAGTGAATGCATTAACTAAAAATGAACAATATATTTATTACAGCATTTATTAATATTAGTTAATAAAAATGTTCATGTCAGTTCACAGTGCTTTAACTTATGTTAACACATGCAACCTTTGATTTTAATGTATTAGGAATTATTGAGATTAACATTAACTAAGATTAATAAGTACTTTATAAGTATTGTTCATTGTTAGTTCATATTAACTAATGTAGTTAACTAATGTTAACAAATGAAACCTAATAAGTGTTACTAATAAAACTTATTTCAGTTCATTGCCCAGGGCAACATTTCTGAGTTTTGTTTAGTTAAGTTGAAACACTAAAATTAGTAACAGAAAATCAAATAAATAAAAATTACAACTACAGTATGCCTGAAATAAGAATAAATTAAACCCAAATAGTAATATTTTAAAAAAGTAATAAAAATGACAAAAGCACATAAAATTACAACAACAACAAAAAAAACTAAAATATAAAAACTAATTCAAATATTAATAAAAATGGTAACACATTACAATACGGTTCCATTTGTTGGCATTAGTAAACTGCATTATTTAAAATAAAAATACTTTTAAATCTTAGTTGATTTGCTAATACATTATTTAAAGCATCTGTTAATATTATATTAATGGGCCTGAACTAACAATGAAGAGTTGTGTTTTTATTAACTAACATTAACAAAGATTAATAAATACTGTAGCAAATGCACATTGTTAGTTAATGCATTCAGTAAAGTTAACTAATGAGACCTCAGTGTAAAGTGTTACCGCAAATAAACTAAACCAGCGCCGACACACAGAGCAAACGCTGGACATCAGCAGGAGACGGGACTCACGTGTGTGTGTTTGAGTCGGGGGTTGTGTGTCGGCATGCGAGGCGAAGGCCCGTGACATGATGATGATGATGATGGAGAACCGTACATGTTCCCCTGAGCTCTGGAGTAGTTCATGTTCATGGAGCTGGAGAACCCCAGCGACGGGCTGGAATCACAGGGAACACAGGCGTGGTAATGGATCAGGTCGTGAATGTATGATATGTGATTTACTTTGCTTAAATGTTCTTGCATCGGAATAAACTTGCTTGTGACTTTGCTCTTACTGGTATAGCAACTAACCAAAATATTTGTGATCTTTTTTTCACATTGTTACACATTCTTGTTACACAAAAAACTGGGTTACAGTGTCCTTGTTACATGTTACATGTACTAACCATAGTAATAAGATTAAATTATGCATAATTACATGCAACTAACCCTCAACCAAATCCTAATCCTACCCTAACCCTATAGTAAGAACATGTTGTTAATTAATATTACTCAGTACTTAAATATATAATTACACTGTAACAATGACACCTTAAAATAAAGTGTAACCCACACTTTATCTTGAGTCTCTCCATCATTGTCTGACTCCAGTTTCAACATAAACATTGAGATTTCCAGTGCATGTGTGTGTGAGGTAAAAGGACACGAGCTGTTGTAGCTCCGCCCCCTGTGCCGGGAGCAGCAGCTCATTTGCATTTAAAGGAACAGACACAAAAACGGCACGTTTTTGCTCACCCTCAAAAGGTGACAACTTTAACATGCGATATAAAAATATCTGTGGGGAATTTTGAGCTAAATCTTCACACACACACTCTGGGGACATCAGAGACTTGTGAAAAGGGCATTATAGGACCCCTTTAAAAAGCGGGTCATTTTTGACCTGCAAGCCCATCTCATGTGAAGGGTTTTGATGAGGGGTGCTAATGTAACTCATGGTGTGTTCACCTCATGGTGCCCACAGACAGATGCCCGTACGAGCTGGCAGCGCTCGGCCCGCAGCGAGAGTTCACGAAGGCCACCAGAGAGTTTGGAGAGGTGCGTATGACTGTCTGCAGATCCACGCTCGCGTCCGACAGCGGAGAGATCGACAGCGCTCGCTTCTTACTCAACTTCAGCATCGAGCGAGGCGTCGAGAAACAAGACGCTGGCAGACACAGAGAGAGAGAGAGAGAGAGAGAACTCACATTTCATTTCTGGTCTTAGTAGCACTTTATAATACGTTTCAATACGGTAACATGTTCACAATGAACAATATTTATTGCATTGATTAATCTGCAAGTTACAATATAACCTTTTTCAATGTATTGTGAATGAACAATCATAATCATTTGTTAACAAACAAGTATTCAAATCTTCAATAAGCTCATTATTTCTGCCTTAAATTATAACATTGGTTAAATTAATAAATTTTTAGCTAACTGTGATTTTGTATTTGTACATTTCTGAAATACATAACTTACAGTTTCCTCTGATAACAGATCACTCTAAATTATAATGTGGACTCATGCATTTTCTGTAAAGCTGCTTGGAAATTATGTGTATTTTTGTATATGATGTCAATATTTATTGCATTTTTAATCTACAAGTTACAATATAACCTTTTTTAATGTATTGTGAATGAACAATAACTAACAATGAACAAACAATAGTAGATTTAGAAATTAACATTTATATCAAAAGCTAATGATGAATTAAATCATAAAAATGTACAGTTAAACATTTTAAAAATAAAAACAACCATAATTGAACACTTGAAATTTTTACCATTTCAGTTTGGATACATTAACTTTAATTACTGCAAGGTTTCCAAAGCTGGGGTTTGTGAGTTAAACTAACAATTCATTAAAATAAATACATTTAACATGTAAATAAAACGTTTTTTAACTCTTTCCCCGCCATGGACAGAATTTTCTGGCGTTCTGTGTTGTCACTGTTATACTGTAGGGGGCGCTATTACACATGTTCTGAAAGAGTACTGAATCTCCAATCAAAACACAGGAGAAGAAGAAGCAGAAACAAGCGAAAAAAGCTCATGCATGTTGTAGTCCTTGAAAAAAACAAGATTTTCTCTCTTTTTTATTTAAAAAAGCTTGAAGTTAGAATAAAAGTTTTTTGTTTTTGTTTTTTTTTTTAAAGCAAAGGCTCTGTTCTTTCTTTCAATATATTGCACAAGCCAGCGGGGAAAGAGTTAAGTGCAACCATGTGACCATTAACCCACGTTAGAGATCCGTGAACACGCGAATGCGTTGTTAAATTATTGAAATATGAACTATATTAATA
The DNA here is from genome assembly GCF_949319135.1 of Squalius cephalus. NCBI lineage: Eukaryota > Metazoa > Chordata > Actinopteri > Cypriniformes > Leuciscidae > Squalius > Squalius cephalus. Next base: position 1,214,626 of record NC_137131.1, on the reverse strand, counting down.
TTTAAGTCTTGGCTTGACTCACCGTCTCCTGAGCCCATGAGTTCAGATCCCGACGGGTGATGATGTGGGAGTGTGTGATGAGATGACATCATGCTCGGGTTACAGTAGGGGGCGCCACTGACTCCTAAAACAACAATACGGTTCATGCTTTTGACGATACACATAATGCATCTAATTTATTTAAAATAGCATTAATTAGCAAAGTTTTGAGATTCGATTTCCAATAATCTGATATATTATTACACTGCTCTTACAGGATTAGTTCCCTTTAGAAAATTTCTTGATAATTTACTTTCCCACACGTCATCTAAGATGTTCATGTCTTTCTTTCTTCAGTGGAACAGAAATGAAGGTTTTTGAGGAAAACATTCCAGGATGTTTCTCCATATAGTGTCTTCAATGGGGTCCAACGGGTCGAAGGTCCAGATGTGAGTTTCAGTGCAGCTTCAAAGTCTCGACACAATCCAGCCGAGGAATAAGAGTCTAATCTAGACAAACCAGTGGACATTTTATAACAAAATAAACATTTATATACTTTTATCCACGAATGCTCGTCTTGCACGTCCACAACTTCACACTTTACGTAATCGCATTGAAAGGTCAAGCGTTTTCCGGGTCAGAAATGTAGGGAAGGGCGAAAAACTCAATCTCATTTTATCCTCCGACTTCAAAATCGTCCGAGATCATTGTTTTAACTTTTCTTTTATTGTAAATGGCGTTTGACTTAGTCTTTGCACGTTGGCTTTGTAAACACTAGGTCTGTACTTACACCTACATCAGGCTTGACCTTTCAGCGTGATTACGTAATGTGTGTCTCATCACAGCTAGTGCAAGACCAGCATTTGTGGATAAAAGTATATAAATATTTATTTAGTTGTAAAATGTCCACTGGTTTGTCTAGATAAGACTCTTATTCCTCGGCTGGATCGTGTCGAGACTTTGAAGCTGCACTGAAACTCACATCTGGACCTTCGACCCGTTGGACTCCATTGAAGACACTATATGGAGGAACATCCTGGAATGTTTTCCTCAAAAACCTTCATTTCTTTTCCACTGAAGAATGAAAGACATGAACATCTTAGATGACGTGAGGGAGAGTAAATTATCAGGAAATGTTCATTCTGAAGTGAACTAATCCTTCAATGTAGTTTTACGAATGCCAGTCCAGCTCAGTTAACTGAATGAACAGTGATTCGTAAAGACAGTCTCACCCTCGGGTGGGGGCATCCCTCGGTGTCCCATCATGCCGTGCGGTGGGGGGGCGTGTGGCGGGCGCATGTACGGGTCCATACAGGCTCCAGGGGTCATGGAGGGGTTAAACATCTCTCTGCTATCCGGTGGTTGACCACTAGGGCGCGCCACACACACAGACGACACCTCGCTGTAGGGGGATCTCACTGACGGAGCCAGTCTACACACACACACACACACACACACACACACACACTTAAAAACACATTTTTTAAGATGTAAACAGATATACAGGTTGCACATCAAACACATATTGGTTATTTTTGTGTTTTTCTGAGCAATTTCATTCTTCTGAAATGACTCGAAGCCCTAAAATTATACTTTATTTATTTTTTGTCCAGAAAGCTTTTTATTTAATTTCCACTAAAATGGATCACAGATTTGTATGACATTACCACGGATTTCAGCTTCTCATCACATCTTCTGTCCAATCAAATGCTCTCTAGAATCTGAAGCTCCGCCCCCTCTGCTATAAACACCACCTGATCAAAGCGACCGTTGACACATCAGAGCATTATGTGTTGGAGTGTGTGTTCGGTTGCTCAAACGCTTGAGTTTTATTCTGTTTTCTATCTGTATGTTGGTTATGAATGAAATTAATGAATCCTCTACTAATGAATCGAGCGTATCATCGGCGCTCGGATTCGCTTCCATGGAGCTGTCAGTCTGTGAGGGAAACTAAACGCTATTGGCTATTTGAAAAGGGGGAGGAGCCATTCAATATGTCCCGCCTTATCTTCCTGTTTCAGAGGAAATTACGCCAACGCATCAAACAAAGCTGTGTGATCCAAGGCACTTCAGTGGAGCTTTAAGACCAAAGTAAACTTCGAATGTTCGCGTGGGTCCAATTTTTTCAGAGGGGTTTTATGACACTTTAAAGGGGTGTATAATGCCCTTTTCACAAGATGTAAAATAAGTCTCTGATGTCCCCAGAGTGTGTATGTGAAGATTTAGCTCAAAATACCCACAGATATTTTTATATAGTATGTTAAAATTGTCACTTTTTGAGGGTGAGCAAAAAACGCGCCGTTTTTGTGTCTGTCCCTTTAAATGCAAATGAGCTGCTGCTCCCGGCACAGGGGGCGGAGCTTGTGTGTGTGTGTGTATGTGTTAGCAGCTCCGATTACCTCACACAGACACACACTGAAAAACTTTTATCCTTTTGTTCAAACCGAAGTCAGACAAAGATGGAGAGACTCGAGAAGAAGTGGCAACATGTAGAAGCAACAGGACATTTCTGAACGGTTAGTTGATGAATTTATGCAGCTTATGTGGAGTTAACTATCTTCAAGTCATTGATTAGCATATTCTGTCATGATAATCTATAAATCGTGTTCAGGGGGCGGGGTTTATGTAAATTTTAGGGTTTGTGATGTCACTAAGCCGGGAGGAATGTGGTGTAGTCTCTACCAGCCGTTTGTTGTAGTCCTTAAAAAGTGATTTCTGTAAAATAAAATATCTCCTTTTGCTTTGAACTTTGAGCGTCGTAACTTTGCAGATGTTGTTTCTGCTCAAACAGCAACATTACACACTAACTAAAGTTAGAAAAGTCAAATCATAATCAACCACCCCTTTAAAGTGGAGAACATCTGGGTTTATTGCGATTCACTCGTTCGGCCACCGTGAGGCGCCACTTCCTTCTGCTTTTCTTCAAACTTAGACTAAGAACATGTCAGTGGGAATCCCCAACATTCCTCTATTCTCCTCTCCTATCCTCTCATATTGATCAGTTTTTTTCCCATCTTTCCGGTTTTCTTCCTCTCTTTCGCTCATGGTCTGCCTCTCTCTCTTCCCTGATGTGTGTGTTCAGTGACGGTGGTCTCACTAATTCCCTCTGAACATTGTGTGTATTCCGGAGCGGTTTAATCTCCTCACACTAATCCCGCATGTCTCTCTCTCTCTCTCTCTCGTCACACTGCTGTGGATCTGTTGTTCTCTCTTGTGCAAATTCCTTCTCTGTTCTCTCTCTGGAAAAAAATCATATTCTTAATGAGCGTCTTTGTCTTGTTTTCCAGTAATAACATCTAAACATTCCCAAACGAAGATGTGTCTGATAAGCAAAGTTGTTGTTGAGAAGTAAACTGAGAAGATTCATTAGATTATTTATTTTACTAAGTTATTTAATACTGTTTTTTAGAGTATCTATCTTGAAAATACGATTTTTTTCACTTGATTTAATTCTCTGAAATCCGTTCGGCTTCTCATGTGAATTTATGTTATTTAAGGGATGTTCAGATGTTTTTTTTTGGGGGGGGGGGGGGGGGGGTTAATTTAATTGATAAAACTTGTTAAAAACAAGCACACCTCACACTGAATTCAGTCCAGACTACAAAAGTCTAGCAAAAAAAGAAATAAAAATGTATAAACTGCATGGTGCAAAAAGTGCAAAGTGGAGCGCAACAATTTCTCTAGTTAAAACTTTTTAAAAGACATTTTTGTAAGACCTATTTTATTGAAATCTGCATGTTTTTTGTTTGGCATGACTGATGAATTCTCCTCGTCTCTCTCTCTGAGGAAACCTGAGTCTGGTTTGGTCAGTCATGCGGAGAGTTTCTGCTCTCTGACCAGTAATAAGCAGCTGTGAGAGAGAGTGTGTGTGTGTGTGTGTGTGCGTGTGTGTGTGTGTGTGTGTGTGTGTGTGTGAGAGAGAGAGAGAGAGAGAGAGAGAGTGGATCAACATGGGTGGCATTCAGGAGGAGGAGGAGGAGCTTCAGTGAGAGGAGGAGCCAGAGACCAATGACATCACGCTCATCATTAATATTCATGAGCAGAGAGAACACAGTTTAATAGCGTGTACAATAAACGATTAGACTGAGAAAACTACTGGCTATATATAATTATAACAATTTTTTTTTTGCAAGAAATTTTGCAAAATTTTGCCAAAAAATAAATAAATAAAAAAGCAAAAAAAAGTATTTCTTTGCAAGAATTATAGTTTTACATAAGTATGTAATGATGTTAAACTATACTTAAACTAAACTTATGTTAAACTATAATTCTTGCAATTGTGTGGCAGTTCCAAACACATTTTTAAATATATATACTGTATATTTTATATATATATAATTTTTTCTTCATTGGTAAGTCAAAACATCTTAAAGTTCACTAACAGAGAGAGTCACATAATATGATCTGTTAGTGCTTCCCAGTTGTTTTTTGTCAGTGTTCTTCTTTTTGCTCTGCTTGATGATCATAGAGTGACGGCTGATACAGACCAGCAGTTAAACACAATATTCTGTTTATAATGTGAACTAGAGAGAGATAGTGTGTGTGTGTGTGTGTGTGTGTGTGTGTGTGTGTGTTGTACCCTCTGCTGGGCTGGTTGGTGTTGAGTGTGAGTGTGTGTGTGTGTGTGTGTGTGTTGTACCCTCTGCT
>NC_137131.1:1200000-1205000 GCF_949319135.1 Squalius cephalus | reverse complement strand
AATGAGACAACACCTGTTCTGCAGATCTGTGCTGTTTCTGAAAAAGTTTTCAGAATCATTTTGAGACTGCAGAAGTCATTAAAAGTTGCATTTACATTTGTTGTGTTAAGCTATTTCAATTACTTTTGTTTGATTTGTTCATTGCAAACAGCTGAAAGTCTGTACATTTTGCCAATAAACCTGATTTGCAATGTCGTTGAATAATTTCGATTACAACTGTATAATATAATTAAATATAGCATTGAATTAAACAGATTTTTTCTTTTAGGATGAAAAAGTTTTCAGATTCTCTGTAACTAATGATGCTGATCAAACATTAATAGAGAATATGAATAATTAAAATATCATTAGAAAATAAATTTGGACTGTTTTGGTGCAAAAAAAACATGATTACTATTAAAAGTCTACTTCAATAATAATAACAAACAACAACAACATATTTTTTTTTTATAAAAAAATAAAAATATGACCCATATTATTTTGTCTAATTTCTACATCTTCATGATATATTTGTTGCTGAAGTGAGGTTGCAATTAGTGTAAAGGTTAAAAGTTGCTATTAGTGTATGAATACGTTAATACTGTCACTGTGCGACTGCAATTATAAAATCACATTCAGGCCTGTTCACACAATACCTGATGTGATTAAACCACAGGAAATTATGAGATTCTTTGCACAGAAACTATCCATGCAGAGTGCATTGAGTGATCTCTCATCAACGGGAAGATCCGTTTATTCGCCACACTTCACCTCCTTCTTTCAGGCTGTGAAAAAGCTTTTGTTTCCTCCCTTTACGATCCCAGGAGCTCTAAACCGAGCCACTCACTGAGAGAGAGCCGACAACAACAGCTCCGTCATCAAGGGCCATTTACATAACTAAACACTAACAAATGAGCACATCAACTCCTGAGAGAGAGAGAGAGAGAGAGAGAGAGAGAGAGAGAGATGGAGAGAGAGAGGGAGAGAGAGAGAGAGAGAGAGAGAGAGAGAGAGAGAGAGAGAGAGAGACGAGAACTAAATGAGTGTTAGTTGTTCTCGTATTGTGGTATTCCTGCGTGTGTGTGGCCTGTTCCTCTGAGCCAAACACAGTCAGAAGTGCTCAATGATTCACTGATCATATTACACACACACACACACACACACACACACACACACACACACACACACACACACACACACACACACACACACACACGGTGCCAAACAGCTCTCAACACCCAATCCCAGATAACAGCTTCTCTTCTACATAAAGAGCTCAGAAAGACTTCAGAAGAGCCTCAGCGTGAGTCGAAGTGCTGACAGCATTTTATAATCTAATCTACTCTTTTGACAAACTTTTATATGTGTCTGTATATTAAATAATATACTGTATATACACACATTCACACACACTCACATACACACACAGACACAAACACAAACAAACACATTCACACAAACACATACAAACACACACACATACACACTCACACACAAACAACAATTCATTTTATTGTTGTATTTTATATGTAATTTTGCGCCTCATATGAGCTGTTATGTTTTTTATTTATGATTTCTTATTTATTTTCCTGTACAGCACTTTGGTCAACTTTGGTTGTTTTAAAGTGCTTAACAAATAAAGTTGGATTGGATTGGATTGGAAACACACATTCACACACAAACACACTCTCTCTCACACACACACACACACACACACACACACACACACACACACACACACACACATAAACACAAACATATATGAATGAATGTTCCAGTATTTCTGCGGGCCGGTGAGGCTGTGAGTCAGAACATTCTCAGACAGACAGAAAAAGAGAGAGAGAATCCAAAGAAAAGAAAACTTCCAGCGATCCGAGCTGAACATGAGATGGAAAAAATGTGGGAGCAGGAAGTTGGCAGCAGCGTGTGTGTGTGTGTGTGTGTGTGTGTGTGCGTGTGTGTGTATATGTGTGCGTGTGTTAGAGTCTGACTGTGCATGTGTGAGAGAGTCTGACTGTGTGTGGCATTGGGCTGTCCTCCGACTCACACACACACACACACACACACACACACATATATATATATATATGTGTATATATATATATTTTGGGCATGGCCCTTTAAAAAAAAAATTCGCAGGAGTGTGTGTGTGTGTGTATATATATATATACACACACACACACACTCCTGTGCAAAAAAATTAAAAAGGGCCATGCCCAAATTTTCTGAACTTTTAATTGTCTTAACCACAAATTATTAGTCAGGAAAATAGCAAATTTTATTTAAAAATCCACTGCTGAAAAACATCAGAGACAGAATGAAGTTTGAGGAATGTGGGAAGTTATGAATGAATCCCAATAAAACAGAGCGATGTCTTCGTACATCTAAAGAAATATAATAATACGAGTATCAGAGGAAGAGCCGTCGCTTCACTGTGAAAACTCTTCGTCCTACAGGAGACATATATTATTACACATAGATACTGCAGAACCGCTGTTATCTGAAGAGGAACGATCAGATCCGACACAGCTCCCGCTCAAAGCTTCATTCACTGGATTTCATTTAGTCCTCTGAAACTCATAAATGTTATTTTGCAATATTATGTAAAGTGTCCTTGGGATCTTGAAACACACTATATGAATAAAATACATTATTATTATCAATAAAAAAAAACAATAGATAAAATATTTGCAAATGTTTTGCTCCAAAAGTATTCGCAGCAAGTGTTCATAATGCTCTGAAAAAACTTCATTTATTTATTTATAAAATTTAGGGCTGTGAAATGAATAATCGCGATTAATCGCATCCAGAATAAAACATTGTGTTTATACTGTGTTTTGTGTGTGTGTACTGTTTATAATTATTTTGTATATATAAATATACACACACATATGCATGTATTTAAGATTTTTTTTTATTTATATATAAAATATTTATAAATTATATATAAATATATATACATGCAAATATTTCTTAAATATATACATGCAAATGTGTGTGTATTTATATATACAAAATAACTATACACAGTACACACACATATATATTATGTAAACACAAACTTTTATTTTGTATGCGATTAATCGTGATTAAACGTTTCACAGCCCTAATATATAAGATGCGATATTTTGTGTGTAAAGGAGAAGCATGCGGTTTAAATGAGGCCTTTTATGCATTAGTTTTAAGATCTCGTTGTGCACGTGTCTCATGAATATTTTCAGCACTAAACTCATCTATAATATTCGCACGTCCTCTCTCTAAACAGGTTCCTGCCGCCCGATCCCAACGTCTCTCCGGGTCATCAGCTTTTCCCTCATTCATTAGCGCACAAAGAGAGGGATGGATGAGAGCTGGAGGAGGTTAAACTCTCTCCTACCTGAGGAGCGCAGGACATTATAGTGAAGAGCGGGAGAGAAAGAGGGAGAACGAGAGAGAGAGGGAGAGCTCTCCAGTCGGACCGCTCTAGGGCTCTTGGGAAGTTTGTCTTGTAATTGAATCAATTGTTGACCTCCTGTTCAAACTGCCCGAGCTCCTCCGAGAGGAAAGCCTTCGGAATAATAAACGCCTCTCTCTCTCTCTCTGTGTGTGTATTACGGGTTGCGCTCGCCCCTCCCCTCCTCTGAGTCAAAGGCCGTGATTTAGGGGGGGGTGTACAATCTTTTCACTTTCTCCGCCTTTTGCATTCTCTCTTTTTCTCATTCCTTCTTTTGTTTGCACCGTGGGATGAATTCTAATCATCCGTCTCACCTTTACACTGTATGTCTATCAGTCATCACAAAAAGTGCAATTCATTCAAATAAAAAGAGTAAATATTAAAAATGTAAACATTAAATTTGATTCAAGTTGATTCATTAATTTCAATTTCATTCAGGTTGAAATTTGATTCAGGTTATATGGATCATACAAAATTATTCAGTCATATCAAATTGAATAAGTTTGAGCTAATCAAGACATTTGATTAAAGATGACTCAACTTTATTGTGGCTATATTAATCATAGTAAACTTGATTTAAATTGATACAGTCATGTCAATTTGTTTCAGGTTAAATTTATCTAACTGAATTCAAATTGACTTGCTCATACCAAATTGATTCAAAATTAAAATCATTTCAGTTATATTTTAATTCAGGTCGAAATTATAATACTTATTCAAATGCATTTGGCAATAACAATTTAATTCAGGTTATATGAATCATATTAAATTTGACTAAAGTTGATTAAGTCATTTCAAATTGATTCAGGTTGAATTGATCATACTAAATTTGATTCAAATCAATTTGGTTACATCAATTTTATTTAGGTTGAGTCAATCAGTCAATTACATTTGATTCAAGATGATTCACTGATATCAATTGATTCAGGTTGAAATGATAATACAAAAACGTGATTCACCTTGATTCATTAATATTACTTTGATTCAGACTGAACTGATCATATTTAATTTGATTCAAATGGATTTGGCCATATACGTTTGATTCTGGTTGAATAGATCAAATTAAATTCCAATGGATTCAGATATATTCAATTTGATTCAGTCCTCAAGCATCATGCATCAAAAAAAATGCAGGTGCAAAACTACAAATTAATGTTCACGAAAACATGAGGAAAAACACTGGCAATTTAAGTTTTCTGCGCATTTTCCGAGTTTAAGCATCAGTTTGAAGGTTTAAGCTGTTTTGGACACACTTAATAATGGCCCAGTGGAGAAGAAAGAGGAGATGCTCCTGTAATCCGCCTCTGTTTGCTCCGAGGCTTTAGATTTCTGCTCTATTGTGATGTTTCTCGCAGAGATCATCTCGCATACAGTCTCATTCAGTGCAGAGAACAGCTGATGACAAGCTTGCTCAGGCGTCAATCATCTCTGTGATGCAATATGCCCAATATTTTTCTGATAAACTCTTGTAATGACCCAGTGATCTTTAATTATTAAACGGGCATGTTTAATATTTCCCATTACAAAAATGTAAATGTATGCATTTGGCAGACGCTTTTATCCAAAGTGACACTGCATCATATTAAAT
>NC_137131.1:1172500-1185000 GCF_949319135.1 Squalius cephalus | reverse complement strand
TCCCATTGGTCCGTTGTGGTGATGATGTAATAGGTGGGAGTGTCTCTGAGGCTCCGCCTTCTTTGAGGTGTAAATCTTCTCCGGTTAATTTCTTCAGTTCAGTCCGTCGAGTGAAAACATGAACAAACCGGAGAGACGCTTTAGAGAAGAAACTGAAGCTGTAACTCTAATTCAAATTGCGCAAATTGAAATTGCGAATTGAAAATGCGCCCAACGGAAACACGTCAATTTTGCAAAAACTCCCATTTATTGCAAAAAAGTTTTTCCGCTCGCATGAGGGTTTTTTTTCAGGCAATTCGAAAAAGAAATATTTCGCAAAACTTCAATGGAAACAGTTTTTGTGCATTTACAGGTCACCTGACGTAGATGACGCGGTGTGTTTGGACAGAAACCGAGACAGAGTTCTTTATTAAATTCATATAAGACTAAATAATTACGGGAATAATGGATTCTAAACCTCAAATAAATGCCACAATCAAGACCTGGAAGCAGAACTGAGGGAGAAACACCCAGAAACTCCTCATATGTGCCGCTCACAGTATAATAAGGGTCGTTCCTCACCATTAATGCTTGAAAACACACACACATCTCCTTCCATTAATAATAATGGCCAGTGCGGTGGCTGGGATATAGTACATAATCCCACCAATGTCCGTTGCCATGGTTTTTGGAATGATTTTACTGATCGCGAGAGGAAAAATGAAGTTTTAGTCGCATAACATCGGTTAATGGAAACGCCGCCATTTTGCAATAGTTTTTTGTCAACATTTAGAAAAAATCGCTAAAGTTTTGCGCAAATCTGTAATGGAAACGCGCCTAATGTTTATCATGTTTAATACTGTAAATCTGCTGCTGTAAAGCAATCTATTATATAAAGTGGGATATAAAAAACATGACGTGACTTAACTGAAGAACTGAATCTCAGAGCTGGATCAAACATCCACATCTCTATGATCAGATGCTTTCTGAACTGCTGTTTTCTCACCGCTGTCTTTTTTGTTGTTGTGTTTATTTTGTTATTGAGAGGAAAGCGCTGCACATATTTACATATTCATCTAAATGAGGATGTTCGCTAACAGTTTATCACTGATGAACTTCTTTTCACCCCTGAACAAAGAACGAAAAAGTGTTTCGCCGTGAGTCTATCAGGGCTGAGATCTCGTCTGAAACTCTAGAGGGCGGAGCCTCAAGCCACACCCACTTATTATTACATCATCACACGTGAACATGTACAGTCTTTTTCTCAGGAGAAACATCTGAGACAGAAAGTCTCCACCAACAAAAACAAGCTGTTTAAACGAGTTGTCGTTTATTTTGATCATTCTTTCCTATTGAAAATGTCAAACACCATGAATAAACTATATTTGGAGATAAATTGGAATATTGAAACTTGCTGAGCTGGTTTAATATGATTCATTTATTCGGAGGGTAAACATGAAGTGAACAGGTATTGAAGTGAAAGGTAAAATGAGTTGATAAACAGGTCTCGCCATATAAACCTCAAACAATACCTCTCATATATACACTGACAATGCAATCATTTTCAGAACAGATCAATAATGTGAACATCTGAAACACTCATGATGATTACAATACATTGATAGTCTTCATCGGGGACAATGGCTGCTTGTAAAGCTCAATTGTCTGACAGTTTCGTAATATAATCGGTGCATTTAACTCGAAAGCTACACTGCAATCAGCGTTTCCTTACTGAGCTCTCGTCTTTCACAGATGCAAAAAGCCCCAAAACCAGCGAAAGAGTTATTATCCGTTTTATTCAGATCTCAAACCAAACCCGGAGAGACAGAGGTGTGGCGAGAGAAAACAAGCGTGGTTTAGTGGCCAGAATGGGCCGCTTCATTATTTAAACATTCATACATTTGCTTATGTTCTGTTCAAACATGACGTCGCGAGATTTTCCACCCCAAACCGATGTCCACGTTTAATGTCAAACAATGACAAAGAAGCACTTGCAAGTGTTTTCTGAAGGAAATGTTCATGCAAAAATGAACTTAATTGAACTTGATGATTCTGTGTCGTTCCAAACCTCTATGACTTTGTTTCTTCAGTGGAACACAAAAGCAGATGTTTAGGAGAATGTTCACGCTGCTCTTCTCTGGAGTTTGACAGTCACTGTTTTCTTGCACTGAAGCATCAGCATTGTGATGATAAACATCTGCTTTTGTGTTCTAGTGAAGAAAGAAAGTTATAAGGGTTTGAAATGGCATGAGGGTAAAAGTAAATAACAGAATCGTCATGTTGCACAAGGTTATTTATTGGCATCTATGACTCCATGAAGAACCTTAAACATCCATTTGACAAAAGGTTCTTTGAATTTTTTTTATGTAATTTATTTAAAATAGGGATACACCATATATCAGCCACCATATCGGTATCGGGCGATAAATGTACATTTTTAAAGTAATAATTATTGGCCCGATAAGAAGATTATGCCGATATATTAAAGCCGATAAATAATTATTTCCTTCAGATGTGCACTGTTCAACATGATGGTTTTAAATTGCTTGAAATATGATTAGAATCACTTCAAAAAAGGAAAATACAGTGAAGTGCACTCTGACATATCGGCTACATTATATTATAATGAGAACATTATAATTGTGTGTTTGGGACATGGATTTTAATGGTGAGACTTTTGATTTTGTAATCAGGCTCTCAAAATTTATATAAAAACCTGGATTTAGATTTATCAGCCAATATATCAGTTATCGGCTTTCAAATGTAAAGAATTATCGGTTCCTGGTATCGGCCAAAAATGTTCATATCGGTGCATCCCTAATATTTATATCAGTAATTATTAAGTTAAGTGCAACATGTCGGTCATTTAAGCTACATAAAATTATAATGAGAACATTATAATTGTGTGTTTGGCACATGGATTTTAATGGTGAGACTTTTGTTTTTGTAATCAGGCTCTCAGAAATTATATACAAATCTGGATTTAGATTTATCGGCCGATATATCAGTTATCGGCTTTCAAATATAAAGAATTATAGGTTATCGATAACGAAATTTTGGTATACCAAAACTTTCATATCGGTGCATCCCTAATTTAAAATAAATGTAAAAAAAAATCACTGAAAGATTCTTTGCGGAACCAAAAATGTTTTTTCTATGGAATCACTGCAAAAACTCCCTTTTAGAAACCTTTATTTTTAAGAGTGTGGGGGGAATTATTTCTTTAATGGAAAGAAAGAAAGAAAGAAAGAAAGAAAGAAAGAAAGAAAGAAAGAAAGAAAGAAAGAATGAAAGAAAGAAAGAAAGGCGAATAATGTGAATCCAGCAGACACATGCACTGTAAGAGTTGAGAAGACGCGCAGCATCAGTCCTGAGCTTTATTCTCTCTCTCTTGTCCTTCATGAATGAAAGAGGGACAGAAAATAGGAAGGAGGAAAAGCCTGAGAGGGAATAAAAGAGGGACGGGGGTATTTAGCGGGTTTTACCCTCTCTGACTCCTTCCTTCCCTGCCTGGGTATCTGAGCCCCGGCTCGGGCCGATGACTGGATGGACAGCTGCTATTAAAAGTTGATTGTTTCAGGTTCACGGAGTGTGAAAGGGTGTTATTGGGGTCTACGGTCCCCGTGAGGGTGGTCTCCGCGCACGGAGAGGGAGAGGGGGGAGGCGAAGGAAAGTGTCACGTGACACGAGTCTCGGTGCGCAGCCCCAAAGAGGAATCTGGCGGAAAAACACACCACTTGTTGCCGCCTGCCTTGGCCAGCTTTAGTGAACGCCGTCTCTCACACACTTGGATTCACACAGTAAAACACAGCAAGGAACATCCCACCCACAAACACACACACACACACACACACCTATTTAGACTAGACAGACAAAACCTGTAGTTGCTCTGAAAGACCCTTAGACTTAAAGGGATAGTTCACCCAAAAATGAAAATTAGCCCATGATTTACTCTCCCTCAACTCATCCTAGGTGTATATGACATTCTTCTTTCAGACGAATACAATCAGAGTTATATTAAAAAATGTCCTGGCTCTTCCAAGCTTTATAATGGCAGTGAATGGCCGTTTCTGTTTTGAAGTCCATAAAAGAGCGTCTATCCATCATAAAAGTGCATCTATTCACGATAAAAGTGCATCTATTCACGATAAAAGTGCATCTATTCACGATAAAAGTGCATCTATCCATCATAAAAGTGCATCTATTCATGATAAAAGTGCATCTATCCATCATAAAAGTGCATCTATCCATCATAAAAGTGCATCTATCCATCATAAAAGTGCATCTATCATCATAAAAGTGCATCTATCCATCATAAAAGTGCATCTATTCATGATAAAAGTGCATCTATCATGGCAAGGCAAGGCAAGGCAAGGCAAGGCAAGGCATAAAAGTGCATCTATCCATCATAAAAGTGCATCTATCCATTATAAAAGTGCATCTATACATGATAAAAGTGCATCTATCCATCATAAAAGTGCATCTATCCATCATAAAAGTGCATCTATCCATCATAAAAGTGCATCTATTCATGATAAAAGTGCATCTATCATGGCAAGGCAAGGCAAGGCAAGGCAAGGCATAAAAGTGCATCTATCCATCATAAAAGTGCATCTATCCATTATAAAAGTGCATCTATACATGATAAAAGTGCATCTATCCATCATAAAAGTGCATCTATCCATCATAAAAGTGCATCTATCCATCATAAAAGTGCATCTATTCATGATAAAAGTGCATCTATCATGGCAAGGCAAGGCAAGGCAAGGCAAGGCATAAAAGTGCATCTATCCATCATAAAAGTGCATCTATCCATCATAAAAGTGCATCTATCCATTATAAAAGTGCATCTATACATGATAAAAGTGCATCTATCCATCATAAAAGTGCATCTATCCATCATAAAAGATCATCTATCCATCATAAAAGTGCATCTATTCATGATAAAAGTGCATCTATCATCATAAAAGTGCATCTATCATCATAAAAGTGCATCTATCCACCATAAAAGTGCATCTATACATCATAAAAGTGCATCTGTCCATCATAAAAGTGCATCTATTCACGATAAAAGTGCATCTATACATCATAAAAGTGCATCTATCCATCATAAAAGTGCATCTATTCACGATAAAAGTGCATCTATACATCATAAAAGTGCATCTATCCATCATAAAAGTGCATCTGTCATCATAAAAGTGCATCTATCCATCATAAAAGTGCATCTATTCACGATAAAAGTGCATCTATACATCATAAAAGTGCATCTATCCATCATAAAAGTGCATCTATTCATGATAAAAGTGCATCTATCCATCATAAAAGTGCATCTATTCATGATAAAAGTGCATCTATCATTATAAAAGTGCATCTATTCATGATAAAAGTGCATCTATCCATCATAAAAGTGCATCTATCCATCATAAAAGTGCATCTATTCATGATAAAAGTGCATCTATCATTATAAAAGTGCAACTATTCATGATAAAAGTGCATCTATCCATCATAAAAGTGCATCTATCCATCATAAAAGTGCATCTATCCATTATAAAAGTGCATCTATACATGATAAAAGTGCATCTATCCATCATAAAAGTGCATCTATTCATGATAAAAGTGCATCTATCATTATAAAAGTGCAACTATTCATGATAAAAGTGCATCTATCATCATAAAAGTGCATCTATCATCATAAAAGTGCATCTATCCACCATAAAAGTGCATCTATACATCATAAAAGTGCATCTGTCCATCATAAAAGTGCATCTATTCACGATAAAAGTGCATCTATACATCATAAAAGTGCATCTATCCATCATAAAAGTGCATCTATTCACGATAAAAGTGCATCTATACATCATAAAAGTGCATCTATCCATCATAAAAGTGCATCTGTCATCATAAAAGTGCATCTATCCATCATAAAAGTGCATCTATTCACGATAAAAGTGCATCTATACATCATAAAAGTGCATCTATCCATCATAAAAGTGCATCTATTCATGATAAAAGTGCATCTATCCATCATAAAAGTGCATCTATTCATGATAAAAGTGCATCTATCATTATAAAAGTGCATCTATTCATGATAAAAGTGCATCTATCCATCATAAAAGTGCATCTATCCATCATAAAAGTGCATCTATTCATGATAAAAGTGCATCTATCATTATAAAAGTGCAACTATTCATGATAAAAGTGCATCTATCCATCATAAAAGTGCATCTATCCATCATAAAAGTGCATCTATCCATTATAAAAGTGCATCTATACATGATAAAAGTGCATCTATCCATCATAAAAGTGCATCTATTCATGATAAAAGTGCATCTATCATTATAAAAGTGCAACTATTCATGATAAAAGTGCATCTATCCATCATAAAAGTGCATCTATCCATCATAAAAGTGCATCTATCCATCATAAAAGTGCATCTATCCATTATAAAAGTGCATCTATACATGATAAAAGTGCATCTAACCATCATAAACGGACTTCACACGGCTCCGGGGGGTTAATAAAGGCCTTCTGAAGCGAAGCGATGAGTTTGTGTACATGTACAAGGAACATCCCCCCCCCCCCCACACACACACCTATTTAGACTAGACAGACAAAAGCTGCAGTTGCTCTGAAAGACCCTTAGACTTAAGCTACATCTACACTCCTCTCTTAAAAAAAATAAAGGTTCTTCATTGGCATTGATGGAACATTTAACTAGGACTGGGAATCGAAAATCAATTCCAATTCAGGAATCGGGTACTTTTTATAAAATTAATATTTGGATTCCTCTTATCGATTAAGATCTCTTCCATGTCTTTTTGCACTTGAACAGACCAATACACACAAAAATATGTTAAAATCTCCATGTAAACACAGCCGGTTATGTTTTATGTGAACGTAAAAAGTTCCGTGCCGCTCTTAAAGGGACAGCAGCCTAATATTCCTCTATATTAATAGTAACATTCCTCTATATTAACACTAATATTCCTCTATATTAATAGTAACATTCCTCTATATTAATACTAATATTCCTCTATAATAACACTAATATTCCTCTATAATAACACTAATATTCCTCTATAATAACACTAATATTCCTCTATATTCCTCTATAATAACACTAATATTCCTCTATAATTACACTAATATTCCTCTATAATAACACTAATATTCCTCTATAATAACACTAATATTCCTCTATAATTACACTAATATTCCTCTATAATAACACTAATATTCCTCTATAATAACACTAATATTCCTGCTGTCTCTATAATAACACTAATATTCCACTAATATTCCTCTATAATAACACTAATATTCTTCTATAATTACACTAATATTCCTCTATAATAACACTAATATTCCTCTATAATAACACTAATATTCTTCTATAATAACACTAATATTCCTCTATAATAACACTAATATTCTTCTATAATTACACTAATATTCCTGCTGTCTCTATAATAACACTAATCAAACAACAAAAGAGAAAGAGAAAATTCACTCGTTCTTGACTGAATAACTTTTGTAACAATATTTGTAATGTATATTTTATTTTTAAAGTCACATTTGATTGCAGTTTGTGAACCTGAACACCTGAAATATTAAAACACTGTTTATTTCAATCATATCTTTGTTCAGTTGTATTTATTTGTGCTAATTTGCGATAACCAATTAATTTATTTGTTCTTATTTTATTACCTAGTGTTTACTTGTCTTTAATAATGCTTGGAATGTATATTAGTTCGGCTAGTTGTTCTTGCTGTGGTATTTTTAAACCAAAGATGCAAAGATTTAAATGCAAAGATTCCTCATGTGAGTGTTCTTTAGCCTGTTGATTTTTGTTCATGGTATTCAGATACAATGAAATGTTTTGCAATAAGACTAATAAATGTGAATGATATCTACGTTGTTGTTTTTTACCTTATTAGAATCGAAATCAGGAATCGATAAGAATCAGAATTGATGAGCAGAATCGGAAAAAAAATCTAAATTGTTAAAATGAAAATGCCCAACCCTATATTTAACATCCACGGAATCTTTCCGTTCGACAAAAGGTTCTTTACAGTGAAAAAAGGTTCTTTAGATTATTCAAATGTTCTTCACACTAAAAAAAATTAACTGAAAGGTTCTTTAGGGAACCAGAAATGATTCTTTATTTGCATCTCGAGAGCAACGGTCAAACGCGTCCATCAAGGCATGTTTGTGTGGAAGAACAATGGAAAATCAGCATTTTTGTCGAGCTTTTTGAAGACGATTCACTTTTACAGTTATGCTAAAGATAAATGCAACTTTGTATCTTCATATTACATTCCTGCAAAGATGGCAGAAAATGTACTCGCAATTGATGCGTCAAAAAATGAGGCGTTTAGACCATATATGATGGAATAACGATTAAGTGCGACCTGGATTTTCCATTAAGTGCGGAGATATTTTGATAATGATAAAATGATAATGGCAGAAGAATAACTTTATGATGTCTGGTTTCTTCTCAGCGTGCTTTTATTTCGATATATCCCGATACTGAACTCATAATGCCATATTATTGCGATACTCCAAGACATATGATAAAATGTTAACAAAAAATGAACTGTTGATTACAATACAAAATTTGCTCTTACAATGTGTGTGTAAATGAATAGGTTTGGACTTGGTGCTGAAACCCAAAGAAACACCAGAATAACAATATTCATGATTCTGAAGCTGAAAACAGAATTATTTTAGACGAATAATCTTGCACTCGGACACTAACTATATTTAAAATAATAAAGGCCACTTTTTAACATCAGACATCTGGCATTACACACAAATATTCACTATTATACATTACATTCAACATTATATATAGTAGTTTAATGTAGAACTGACACTAAACTCTTGGATTTTTCTCACACAGTAATTTTCATTTTGGGTGAACTATCCACAATACATTTGGTGACACGATATAT
Organism: Squalius cephalus; assembly: GCF_949319135.1. Lineage (NCBI taxonomy): Eukaryota > Metazoa > Chordata > Actinopteri > Cypriniformes > Leuciscidae > Squalius > Squalius cephalus. The sequence goes on along the minus strand of NC_137131.1, from coordinate 1,176,067 downwards.
TGTTACACCCCTATCCCCGGATCTTAGACAGATGTGTGTGAATCAGTGATAGCAGCATTAGTACCGGACCTTCATCGGACAAGTCCGGTCTCCGGTTCTCCACCCACATCTTAGCAAAAGGTGACACACATGCAAGGCCTCTTTAGCACTCTGGTGTGTAACATCTCAAGCTGTCTCCAGGGGAGGCTTCTGGCCAGACCTGTGTCGAGTGTGATATGCTAACGGAAGCCTTTTGGCTCTAACGCAGGTCCATCAAACACTAATGAGCTCGGGGGGGAGAGGAAGACACCCTACAGAGTCTTTCTCACCTCAGGAACAGACTCCACATCAACCTGGAGAAGATTCGCAGACACTGACCTCTTCATGCCACTAACAAGCTTTCAGAAACACTATATACAGATTCTACAGTGTCCTGGTTACATATGTTACATGTACTTACCAGAGTAATAACAGTAAATTATGCATAATTACATGCAACTGTCCCTCAACCAAGTCCTAACCCTATAGTAAGTACATGTAGTTGCCTAATATTACTCAGTACTTCAATATATAATTACTGTAACAATGACACCTTGAAATAAAGTGTAACCCACTTTACAATAAGGTTCATTAGTTAACATTAGTTACTGTATTAACTAACATGAACTAACAATGAGCGATACATTTGATACAATATTTAATAATCCTTGTTAATGTTAGTTAATAAAAATTGTTTATTCATGTTAGTTCACAGTGCATTAACTAATGTTCACAAACACAACCTTTGATTTTAATAATGTATCAGTAAATGTTGAAATTAATATTAACTAAGATTAATAAATGCTGTAGCATTGTTCATTCTTAGTTTATGTTAACTAAGGACTAATGAACCTTATTGTAAAGTGTTACCAAAATAACTGTGAATATCATCTAAAACTGATGGCATATTACGACAAACAGTTGCATTTTTGATTCCGGAGGTCAAACTCTGGTCAGAAAAATACTCAGACAAAATAAGCTTTTCCTAATCACATAATGGATTGGACATACCAGTAACTTATTTTAATTCAAGATCATTTGCTGTATACTTTTCTTTAACAACAACAAAAAATGTGTACGAATTTTTTACGTTAATGTTAAATCACAAAAATACACTGAGAAATGGGGCTTTTTGACATCAGGCCCATTTATTATTACATACTAGACTCGTATGAGATTTTCACACGGCAATTACACAGATTAATGAAGATTATATTAGATGTCTGTTTTTCCCCCATTCTAAACTTTCACAGATTCCCTTGATCTAACATAATATGTAGTTTATGACCACAATCGAATGTCACAGCTACAAAATACAAAATACCCAATCCCGGATAATTAAAAAAAGTGCATATATGAAAACTTTAGCCTATGTACCTTAAGGGCTATAGAAGATTAAATATAATTAAATGTTGACATTTTGTTGTTGTTGTTTTGTGTATCATATCTTTTTGCATGAGGAAAATCCCCAATCCCTAATAATTTAAAAAAGTGCATATAAACTTTATGAAAACTTTATGTCGCTTAAGGGCAATAGACAATTAAATATAGCCTAATTAAATATTGCATGCAACTTTTTAATTTTTTTTATTTTTTGTCGTTTTAGGATTCCTATCTTTTTTCACGAAGAGCTCCCGTTAAAACACACGTAATCAGCGGCTCCAGGATAGACATTTGGAAAAAAGATATTCGTCACTTGAAGTATTTCCCGTTACAAGAAACAGCTGTTGAGATTCGGCCTGTGGAAGAGCAGACTGACCTCCACACTAAGACTATCACGACTATCACATCATCAAATTATATGCAGAAGAGAACCAAATGAAACCTTTAAGCATGCAAAATAAAAATAAATCAATAAAAAAAACTAAAAAGAAGAAGAAGCTCTGCTTATTTGCCCTGTCTGAGATACGACTGCGAGACCACCAAGATACAGAAGTCCCGAGAGACCACCATCAGGCACAGCAATCCTCCACAAGCTCTGCAATAACGGAGAATTCAAATTCAAGACTGAAGAAAGTCGCGCTGAAAAGTTCGTGACATTTCTGCATTCCGCTCCTCCGTGGCTCTTAATGACATCTGAGCTCGTGTTTAATAAGCTTTAGCCTCTTCTGTGTGTCCATGTTACTTAAACACTCTTGTGTTCAGCATTTACTCAAGAGACCCTCAGCAGCTGAGTGTGTAATAGACACACATGTTTGGATTGTTAATCAATACGCAAACATTCCACTTGATTAACACTCCAGCGCACTCGCTCGCTAGTAGAGCACTGATACACTGTAGCATAAAAGTTCGCATTCTGTACAGGAGATATAAGTTAAACACATCTTCTGAACTGAAGGAATAGCGCGTTACCTTTGAAGACTGGATTCTGCCTTCATCAGTCTGTGTGTGGCCTCACTGGGATCCCAGAAAACTCCACTTTTCCCTGGAAAACTTGGAGCTGAAAGCCGAGAGCGTCCCGATGGGGGTTCGAGAATTTCCAATAAAGCCCCTCTTTCTCCTCACACACACACACACACACACACTCACACAGATGCAGATGCAGATATGAGCGCTAAACTCTCCTCTTCACTGCGGTGTGATTCTCCTTCAGGCTCACGCGAACACACACAAACTCCACAGAACTTTTCTCTAAAGTTCGGGTTTTAGAAAAGACGGTCCATATTCGGTGCCGCCGGTCCCGTGAGCCCAAAGTTGCAGCGCGAGAATGCGAGACCTCCCCCTCCTCCCTCTCTCTCTCTCTCTCTCTCTCTCTCTCTCTCTCTCTCTCTCTCTCTCTCTCTCTCTCTCTCTCTCTCTCAGACTCCGTGGACCACCCCGAAACAGGAAGTTCACTTTTTTGTTTTTCTTGAGGGGAAAAAAGAGAAAGCCCTGCTAGACAGCGTCATTCCTACACCACCAGTAACTCCCACAATAATAATAATAAATAATAATAATAATAATTATTATAAAAAGTACTGGTTTTTAGCCGTATAAAAAAATATTTTAGAAATTATTTTTTAACCTGGAATGGAATGTATGCGCTCTGAACAAAATAAGCAGTATAAATAGCCCAATAACCACTGTATTCAAATTTTGAACTGTTTATTTTTTTTATTTTTATTTTTTTTTTTCAAGTGTAGTTTTATTAAAAAGTGGAATGCGCTGCTTGTGAACGCTCACGTTAGACAGACACGCGGCGCGCCGCAAAACCCGGAGCGGGATTGAGTTTGGGTTTGGAGGTTTGATGATGTGTGAAGGGAAAAGTCACCAGACACAGCTAATTCTATGGGAGTAAATATGAATTAATATGCATATCGATGTATATTTTCAAAGCACTGAATAAAAATGTCAATGTATGGATTAAGAAATTTGTAAATCGATTATAGGCTAGGCATTATCTTCACAGTAAATGTTAATTTGCTATAAATGTTTTTATGAAATTTGTATATGAAATTTGTATAATTTTGTAGATGAAATCTAATATTTAATCTAATCAAAATGACATGTTTTGAAAACAAAAATACCTTAGCAGTTGACATGGAAAATAGCCGGGTCACATGAACACGT